>NW_010226666.1:247-5787 GCF_000690775.1 Eurypyga helias
GGCTGGCGGGTTCCCAGCCTTCCTCGCTTTCTTCGGGAGAGCGAGCGGGCTGCTTCCCGGCAGGAGCCGAGCGCCGCAGCCTCTGCAGGCAGCGAGACGGGAAGGTCCGACGTCTGGGAAGCTCCGCTGGTTCTGCGGCATCTGACGCTGGCAGTGGGTTATCTCCTGGGGAACTGGGGAGGGGAGAACTATTTCTGTACAAGGTGAGGCAGTTGCTCTAGAAAACGGTTCAGGGGATGGAATTAAAAGGAGGAACCAAACCAGAAAGCGGCCTCTGAGGAATAGTATTGTCAGAATAACAACCGTGGCCCGAGGTGTTTTGTGCTGCTTGTTTGCTGTCAGAAATTAAGGAGCTGGCTTCCTGGTGATGTCATTCTCAGGAGTTAAATTAGATGTTGCTGAAGAGGCACCGGGCTGACAAATTGCGTAGCCTGGCAAGTCGGGAAAGCCCTTTGCGGGTAAGTCATTCCTTCCCCCAGGCGATTTAAATGTGGCGTTTGAAACGTTAAAACCACCTGAGTGCTGGAACCCGTCTGAAGGCACAGCCGTCTCTGGGAGTGCCCTCGGACGTTGCCCGTCTCTCCCCGGTGTACTGCAGCGGCGGTGGGCGCAGGAATCCCGTCACCAATAGGACGATCTCCTTGGGAGAGGCTGAGCGGCTGCAGAAATGGAAGATCCGTGGGCACACTGGCTCCTCGCCCTGCTCTGAGCGGGAGCTCGGCTCCGAGGAGCAGGCAGTCCCCGCATCTGGGCTCTGTTAGGTGCTTCCGTTGGTGGTGGTGTTGGGAGATGACTCCCTTGTCATGCTCACTGAGAAACGTGTGGGTAGGAGATGCTTGTTCTGCTCCCAGTTACTCCTCCTGGTCGCTCAGGGAGGGCAGGCCGGGCACAGCCCTGCCTCAGCCAGCCGCCGTGGGTTTTCCGGGGGGCCTCTGCGTGAACCTCTCCCCTGCTTCGGCCCCTCCTGGCCTACCCCAGTTCCTTAACTTCTGTGGCTCGGTGATCTCGTGTCAATTAGGGGGTAGTGGCTGTGTTGGGGAGAGCGGTCAGAGGCTTAATTAGGTGTCTGATGTTTGTAAAACATCTTGAGCCGATAAGGGCTCTGCAGGCACTCGTTAACGGCCGGCGCGTACGCTTGAGTCTGATTTAGCGCAGCCTTCGTGGTGGGCCCGGGCCGGGTTCTGTATAAAAACCCCAGAAAAATAAGTGAAAACCTCTTCTGAATCCCCACTGGGAGTCAGCATCAGGGGTTTCCATGTTCTGTGCTTCTCTTCAGGGGTTGCAGTGCGACGAGATAACAGGACTCTCCTCTGGATGCACGATCCTGCTCTCCGGGGCGTAACAGGAAATCAGCAAAGCCGAGATGCGTGTTTCAGAGCGACTGATGCACTGAAACAGCTGAACACATGCCAAACGGCTCGCTCACAGGTTGTTTGAGGGACAGGAATAGAGTGTGGTCACCGGCTCGTTATTGTCTGTCGCTGCGTGAATTGTGGGGGCCCGTGTGGAAGAGGGGTGATGTAACTGCTTTAATTTTGTCTGCTGGGTCGCGGTTCTGTTCGTGCCAGCTCCTCGCTGGGCAGCAGCCGATGAGCAGGGGCTGTGGTGCTGTCAGGGCCTGGTCCATCGCCCGAAAAGTCACTTTTTAAATTACTTGTGAGTGTTTCTCACCCGCGGGGACAGTTTTTCCCTGGGCCCAGCTGGTCTGCGAGCTTGGGATCGTGGGAGTTCTGCCAGGGAGAATTTCCTTGTCATCCTCCTGGCAGCTCTGCTGTCTGATGTGCCCGCTTCAGGTTGGCTCTGTCTCCGCATCCTTCAGCACCGAAGGATGTGGAAGCCTCTTAAAAAGAAACACCTCAAATGGTTTGGAAAATACATTTCTGCTGCAGATGTGAGGGGTGTCGATGCCTCGGCAGGAAATCGCAGTCGAACTGTACGAACGTGGAATTGGCCGCACAGAGGAGAATTGGGCGGCAGTCGAGGAGGTTTCGGGCCTGGCTTTGGGTCGCCCATCGGTTCGGGTGTTGCCTGGAGGTTGTCAGGCGTTGGTGAGGAGCAGGAGCCTTTCCCGTGCTCTTTCACACCGTCTAAGTTGTATCTTCGTTAGTCAGTGTCGTTACTTGGCCGCCTTCGACAAGACCCGGGGGTGAGGTGACTTAGGGGCAGGGTGGTGGGTCACTGTCCTTACAGGATATCCTGGAGAAGGTTCCACTGCTCCTGCTCTGCCTGTAAACGGGCGTTTGAGTTTCCCAGGCTGCAGTTTTACTAAAATCTAATTACTTTATGATGATGACACAAGGAGCAGCAGGAGCTGCCCGCGTGGCTGGTGGCTCTCCCGTACGTTTGCGGGGTGTTTGACTCTGAGCTGGGGAGTCGCTTTATACGGTATGAGAAGCTGCTCAGTACCCACGATTCCAGCCTTTTCCTCGCACACGAGCGATGCTTTCCCAGGGTGAATCATGCCGTGGATGCAGCTCTTCCACCACGTAACTCCTACCGCTGGCTGGCTTCCTTCGTTTAGGCCTCTGTGGAAAGAGACGGTCTCCAGCTGGTTCTAGACCCTTCCGTGGGCTCTTGGGACCGCTCCGACGTGACCCTGCCGGAGGTGATGGCACCGTGTCCGTGAACGAGGTTAGCAGGAGCCCTGCCAGCGTGGCGTGTTGCGTGACGCCGGCGGTTTTCACCTGCAGCCCCAGGGCCAGGTTTGGGCAGCCCCAGGGCGAGGTTTGGTTCATTGGGCCGTTTCGTGTGGCGTATTTCGGTTCCTGCGGCTTTTGCTCTTCTGTGTTCGAGTTTGTCCTGGAGTACCGGGAAAGTTTGGTCCTGGAGTACCGTGAATGTTCCGGGGGTGGGTTTTCTGTGCTCGTCCTGGGTTAAACGGCAGTGACGTTGCTGTTTGCTCGTGTGAGAGACGTGAGACAGACCTTTGCCTTTGTGTTCCTTTAGACTGTCCCCGCAGATGTTTGCACAGCGTCAAGACTTCCCTGCTTTGGGGCGTGCTGTGAGTAAGCGCTTGCCTTGCTGCACGGCAGCTGGTAGCAAACCCGGTCCTTGTGCAGTGGGGGGTGCTGATGTGCAGAGAAAGGCGCTGTGCTCCGCTCTGCGGGTTTGGTCCCTCTGCAGCAGGGTCAGCGTGGTGCTGCCCAGCGGCAGAGGGTGCTCACGGCGTAGGGTGTGTGGGGTGTTCTGCACCAGAGGCAGAAAACCAACGCTGCTGATGGGCCATCATATATATCGAGAGAGATTCCCGTCACTCTCCCTGGATGTAGGCCTGACCTGGAGGAAGGGTCTCTGCAGTGCACGGGGAAGCACACCCTGTGGACCTCTGTGAGCCACATAGTGTTTGGCTTCTCTTCCGAGTCCTGAGAGAAGGGAGGGGGAGAGGATCGTATGTCCAGTGGCAAATACGACAGCTAATTTTAAGCTCTAGACATCTGCCCGCTGTAGACTGTATTGAGATCACCAAACTTATTTTACCCCGGCAGCTGAACAACATCTGACAGCTGAGAATCTGGACTGGATTTCAACCCAAAAACGTGCTGGATAAAGGCACCGTATCCTAGGAAAGGAAACGCCTCTGCAAGGATGCTCAGAGAAGGCAGGTGTGTCCCTTTTGTCAGAGCATCCGAATAGAGATTGCTTGGCCAGGATGGGATTTTGGAGCCTTTCCTTAAGTCCTAGGTATTTTAGGGGTTTTGTCGCCGTTTCGTAACGGAGGCAGGAAATTCAGTAGGAGTGAGGGTGGAGGGAGCAAGTCTGCCGCCGGCTTCAGCGCCCTATTTCCATAGCTGGGCAGCGTTCGGGTGCGCCAGCACCCCCCGGCCTGCGAGGTGCTGTCTGTACACACCCCGGGGTCCCCGACGGCTTGGAGGATGAGGTACGGCGCGAGGTGGGTCTGCGTTTGTCTCGTTGGGAGCTGGAGGAGGAGGGCTGGGAGCCGGGATCGGCGCTGGCGCGGGGGCAGCGCGTGGAAGCTGCGGGGAGGAGGCAGAAGTTGTTAGGCAAGCGTGGGATTGTGTCGGTGGTGCTCGGAGCTCTTCTGGGAACAAGCAGGGGCTGAGCTTTCGGCAGGGCACGGGGGGAGAAGGAGCCCTGCGATGGTTCCTTCTCCCACCAGGCACCAGCCTCCACCTCGTGCTGCATCGCCCCGGCCTCCGGTACGAGGGGAGCAGCGGAACGCACGGCCGCTGCTTGTCCAGGCGGCAGGTCCCCATGGGTGACAGGGGCCGGAGCACTTGAATTAGGGCTCCTGACACATGTTATAAAAGAGAAGAAAAACCCAAAACGACTGGCTCGCAGGGAGAGAGCTACTCCAACAGTTCCCTCCGTGTGAGCACGCGCAAGCAATGAAAGACGGGCTTCTTCCCGAGATCCTTGGTGCAACTCTTCCCTGTCTTCTGCATCCAGCATGGAGAGGCTCTGAGAAGACACCCGCCTGCCCCCACAAAGCCATCCATTCAGCCTGGGTTGTATTTTTAGCAAAGCACGATTCTTCCTCAGTTTCAAAAGTAGCAAGTGGGGAACGCAGCCTACATCAGCGCGGGGTGCAGAATGAGCTCATTCAGGCCGCAGCATCTGTTGGGGATGAAACAATTACCAGTGATATCAGGAGATCTGCATTTTTTTTTTTTTATTCTCTTGTTGTAGCCAGGGATGGTGGTAAACAAGAGCTGTTTTCTCTGCGTGCTTTCTGTGTCAGTGGAGCACAACTGGGGAGAGGCGCTTCTGTTCTGCGTCCGGGCGCTCGGACCACAGGCCCTGCGTTTCCCGCAACTCCTCTTTGCCTTCTCGGAGGCAATTTTGCTGCTTCTCTCATTTTCTTCTCTCAATAAATAAGAGTAGAAAATGGTAATTCTTAGGTCGGCGTGATTTCTCTAGCATCTCGGGATACGGGCGCTTTGTGGACATTGGTTTTGCCGCGCGTCCGTGTTCTTTCTCCCGTTTTCCCAGTGGTTCGTTGCCAGCCAGGTGCCCTGGCAGCCAGCTTTCCGCCGCATCTGTCAGCCTCCTCGAGGCAGGGCAGGTAAAAGGGCTAAAAGGCCCGTGACTCGGCAGCTGAGCAGGCGACGGGGGTGGCTCAGAGATGAGCTGTGGGGTTCCTGCTGCTCGCCCTTCGTTCCACGGGGAGGTGTTCACGGGAGCCGCGATTTTCTTTGCCGTTCACCATTACGGAAACAAGAGAAGGAGGATTTGGTTAAATACGGGCTGCCAAGGGGCTACAAGTGCTGAGCTTATTTTTTTCCCCATTGTATTTCTCATGTTTGATCTGTAATTCCGCTTTCCAGTGGAAGGTGCCCTTGCCCACGGCAGGGAGTGGGACTGGGTGGGCTTTAAGGTCCCTTCAACCCAAACCATTCCATGATACTCAAAAAAGGTGGTTCTCTGGACAGTTTTTTAGTCATGCAGCACGCGAGTGCTGCTGCGGGCGAGACAGATCCATCCAAGAGGCACACAATCCCTCCTCGATCCTGTGGCCCTGGGGAAGGAGGAACACGGAGCAATGCCGTACGGGCAGCTGCCTGCTCCGCAGGGTCTGGCAG
>NW_010226666.1:5800-6227 GCF_000690775.1 Eurypyga helias
GTCTGCGGAAACCTTCCCCGGGCGAGGAGGAGGGAAGGCTGGGGCACAGGAGGTACAGCAGTCTCCCAGCTCATCGTCCGCTGGAGCGGGAGCAGCAGGGATGGACTGAACCCGGGAGCTGTGTCGGGACCTTTGAGGCAGTGGGGTACGTGGCTGACCCCCCCGGGCGAGGAGGAGGGAAGGCTGGGGCACAGGAGGTACAGCAGTCTCCCAGCTCATCGTCCGCTGGAGCGGGAGCAGCAGGGATGGACTGAACCCGGGAGCTGTGTCGGGACCTTTGAGGCAGTGGGGTACGTGGCTGACCCATTCCTCTGCCACCCTGTTGGTCATTCATCTTCTCTGGTGTCCCTGCCCATGGCAGGGGGGTTGGAACTAGATGAGCGTTGAGGTCCCTTCCAACCCAAACCAGTCTGGGATTCTCAGGCCC
>NW_010226666.1:6331-7315 GCF_000690775.1 Eurypyga helias
CCACCCTCCAGCCGGCGCGGGCCCTCGGCCTGGCAGCGCCCTGTGTCCATTGTTTTGCCAGCTGGCAAAGCTGGGGTGCTTGGGTGAAAACAACCCTTTGCATGAGGCGGTTGTGTGGGAATGGCCAATGGAGGCCGGGGTGAGGTTACAAACATGTGGACTGGCTTCCACACAGTTCCCTTTGTTCTCTCCCTGGTAGGCTCGCTGAACATTGCTCCCCTTCACTGCTGGGGGCCCTCCTACCCGCTGCGGCTCCCGCGGCCGAGATATGCCCTGGGAACGGGGCCGGGGGCTCTGGCAGCATCCCCCCGTCTCCCCCCAGGCGAGGACACTGCAGCTTGAGTTCAGTCTGTCCTGGATTGGCAGCTTCCAGTGGACAAACGCATTTCTGACACAGGGATCTGGTCCCCGGGTACTTCCAAAATAAACACGGAGCTGGGGGCGGCTCACACCACATCTGCTCCGCACCTTGTGTCCCGGATTTGGTGGCTCACTAAACGCAGGGCTGGTCAGACGTTCCGGCAGTACGTCTGTCGTGGGACCCCCTTTTCCACTCCAGGTGCGTTGTAGGTACAGCCTTCAGCAACGACAGCCGACTGTCCCGTCAGCTTTGTTAAGGATGTCGTTCGTCTTGGCTTCCCGTGGGCAAAACAGCCCTAAAACGTGCCCCAGCTGCGTCTGGCTTCTGAGAGTGTTGCATGAGTGTGCGGGAATGTAGAAGCGGATCGCTTGCTCCGTACCCTCTGGGACAGCTCAGATTTTTAAAGGTAGAGGTTGTCTGTGTCTGTGGTACCTGGTGGCTGTAGACTGGCTCAGTGACAATGGTGTTGGCGGGTACGACAGAGCCCTGGCAGCGACTGAACAGCCCCCGCTTGCTCCGGAGTTGGGTGGGGATATGCATGTAAAGCCCCCTGGTTCTTCACCCTGTTCCTGTGTTGTCTCATCCCCACTTTTCTTTTCCTTGGGTTTCCCTATCGATAGCAT
>NW_010226666.1:7453-18798 GCF_000690775.1 Eurypyga helias
GCACTGGGACAGGTTGCCCAGAGAAGCTGTGGATGCCCCATCCCTGGGAGTGTCCAAGGCCAGGCTGGATGAGGCTTGGAGCAACCTGGTCTATGGAATTTGTCTCCGTCTGGGGCCAGAGTTCTGGTTGTGCGAGGACGTTGGAGAGTGGACAGTGTCCGTCGCTCTGGCTGCATCAGGGATGTCCCAAAAGGATGACACAAGTCTTGGCTGCTGTATCTTAGAGCGGGGTGATGCTTCTTTTGAGTTGGCCTCGTCGTTCTCACGTTAAACGCTCTAGGAGAGGGAGCGAGTCCGTTAAATCACGGAATGTAATTCAGTGAGGCTGAATTTAACTCCAGCATCGTGGTACAAGTTCTCTCTCCGACTGCTTATCTAACAATGATGGTAGATGGGAGAAGAGAGAGAAGGGTTTAATTTCCTTCAGGGGAAACTTTGCTTTCAAGAGTTTAAGGGATGCTGCCTTAAACCATATGTTGTGTGTTTCTAAATGTCCTGAGCTGTCTCTGCAAACGCTCTTGAGTGTGAGGACTATTTCTGGACCTGTTGCCAAGGCAGTGCCAAGCTTCTGCTTGAGGCTTGCACCCTCACTTCTCTTTGATTTAGCTGTTTGGAATGTCGAAATTGTTCTTGGCCCTGTTTCTGAAGGATGTGGGACTAATTCTGAAAGATAGGCAGCACCGCTCCTCGACTTCGATGGCTGGGGTGATGCAGCCCCTCGTGGGTGTAGGCTGGCTTGGTTGGGCATCCCGACCGCCCGGGCTTTGCTGGGCTCTGGGGAGGAGAGGGTCTGGCGCCGAAGGGAGGATGCTCCCGTCAGCTGTTGCATTCCTGTCGCATTCGGCTAAAATATCCCCACGTATCCCTGTTCATGGCCCTGGAGAAGGGATGAGGTGTCCGAGAGCCAGCAGGACACGAGGTCTGCTGCTTCCCCATGGACGGTGTGCACAGAGGGGATCTCGCAGCAGGCAGCTACGAGCATTTTGGAGCACTGAAGAGTTATAGTGGGGTCGCTTGGGGATCAAACGCTCGGTCATGGTCAGAATCTGCTCTGGTGCTCAATTCCTCTTAAAATGTGATGCTTTACTTCCTTTCAGGGAAGCAGAATCCTTCAAGGAACAAGGAAACGCGTACTATGCCAAGAAGGATTACAATGAAGCATACAACTATTACACGAAAGCCATAGGTGAGATGAGCTGGGGATAACACGAGTCTGTGAATAACGAGTCTGGAGATCAAAGCTGGTTATGTTGTTGTTTTGTGGCTGACAAGAGAGCTGGGGGGGACTTTTCCCAAGGGCAGGGAGTGACAGGACAAAGGGTAATGGGTTTAAACGGGAAGAGGGAGATTGAGATGGGACATCAGGAAGGAATTCTTCCTGCAGAGGGTGGGGAGCACTGGGACAGGTTGCCCAGAGAAGCTGTGGATGCCCCATCCCTGGGAGTGTCCAAGGCCAGGCTGGATGAGGCTTGGAGCAACCTGGTCTGGTGGAAGGTGTCCCTGCCCGTGGCAGGGGGTGGCACTGGGTGGGCTTTGAGGTCCCTTTAACCCAAACCATCCTGTGATTGATGTAACCACACCAGCAGTTTCTAACAGCACACTCTCCGTAGAAGCTTTTTGCTGGCGTGAATTACCTTGCCAGACTTCACCAGGTTGTAACGAGTCGGTGCTTGGGTGATAGCTGTTGTTTTCCTCCAGCCAAGATATTCTTAATGTGAAACCATCCCAGCGTTCCCTCTAGTGCCAGGCCAGCAGCGCAGCCAGACTGCACACGCAGGCTTCTGTCCTCGATGGGCGCGTTCCTGCCTGTTGTAGGGCAGCAGTAGTTTTGTACAGCTGCTTGGCTGTCACGCGTTAAACCACCCGGGTGGCGGTATAAATTGGGAGGGAATGTGAGTTTTTAATCCAACCGCGGGGTTTTGATACGCTCCGCAAGTTGCGTGGGACACTGACCGTGGGCGCTCTCGCGTCTCCTCCAGATACCTGCCCCAATAACGCCAGCTATTACGGTAACAGAGCGGCCACACTCATGATGCTGGGGAGGTTCCGAGAAGCCCTGGGAGATGCTCAGCAGTCCGTCAGGCTGGACGACACCTTTGTACGGGTACGTGGACAACTTCTTATGTCTCCATCCCCCTGCCTCCCCCCGCTGCAGCTCTCGCCATTCCCTTTTAACTCGCTTCCCAGGGCCACCTACGGGAAGGGAAGTGCCATCTCTCCCTGGGGAATGCCATGGCTGCCAGCCGCTGCTTTCAACGGGTTCTAGAACTGGATCATAAAAATACCCAGGCGCAGCAAGAGGTAAGAGGTTCTTGAAGTTCAGATATTCCCAGTAGATGGGCTGTCGGAGGGAGTGGATTAAGCTGGGCAGCCTTTGGCTTGGAATTTGCAAGGTGGGGTCAGTCGTTGGTGAACTCTTTGCGTGCTGTGAGGCATTGGGAAAAAGGAGGTGCTGCAGAGTTTCTGTATCTGATTTTCAGTAGTCAGCCAGGCTGCACAGTTACTCTTGTGTGTGATTGTTTCCGCTCAGCAGAAGAGCCTGGGCGCTGAGCGCTTTCCCCCAGCCCTCCAGGGACGGGGAACGGTGAGGGAGCAGGGACATGGGTGTCGCAGTATGTGAAGGCTGCTGTCCCTTCAGTGTCTCATTCACGGGGGTGCAGTTTCCTGGGCTGGCAGTTAGGTCACCTGATTTCAAACCGGTTTTCCTGCAGGCAGAAGCCTCCATGTCACCCGTGTTCTTGCTCCATGGTCCACGGTAGTTTTTGCTCGGATGCTGTAGGGCTTGGGCGCCTGCGTGCTGCGAGTCGGTGCTTCAGAGCAGCGACTGTCCTGCCACAC
Organism: Eurypyga helias; assembly: GCF_000690775.1. NCBI lineage: Eukaryota > Metazoa > Chordata > Aves > Eurypygiformes > Eurypygidae > Eurypyga > Eurypyga helias. The sequence continues at coordinate 10,292 of NW_010226666.1, forward strand.
TCACAGGTCGAGGGAGGGGATTCTGCCCCTCTGCTCTGCCCTTGTGAGACCCCACCTGGAGTGCTGCATCCAGCTGTGGAGCCCGCAACATCAGAAGGATATTGACCACTTGGAGCGAGGCCAGAGGAGGCCACGAAGATGCTCAGGGGGCTGGAGGCCCTCTGCTATGGGGACAGGCTGGGAGAGTTGGGGGCTTCAGCCTGGAGAAGAGAAGGCTCCGAGGAGACCTCATTGCAGCCTTCCAGTACCTGAAGGAACTGCTACAAGGACGCTGGGGGGGACTTTTTGCAAGGGCCTGTAGTGACAGGACAAGGGGTAACGGGTTTAAATTGAAAGTGGGGGGGTTTAGATTAGACATCAGGAAGAAGTTTTTCCTGGAGAGGGTGGTGAAGCACTGGGACAGGTTGCCCAAAGAAGCTGTGGATGCCCCATCCCTGGAAGTGTCCAAGGCCAGGCTGGATGAGGCTTGGAGCAACCTGGTCTAGTGCAAGGTGTCTCTGCCCATGGCAGGGGAGTTGGAACTGGGTGATCTTTAAGGTCTCTTCCAACCCAAACCATTCTGTGATTCTATGGCTGTCCTGCCACACGTGCTGTGCTCTGTCTTTCAGCTGAAGAACGCCAGTACTGTGCTCGAGTATGAAAAAATCGCCGAAGTGGATTTTGAGAAGCGGGATTTCAGGAAGGTAAGGTTAACCTGACCGTTTCCTGCAGCGTTAGGAACTGTGTGTTTGACCAGCAACAGCGTTCGATCGTGCTCTGCTCCTAAAATGCATATCCAGGGTTCTTCTTTCTCAGCTCTTTAAAATAAAAAAGGCAACAGTCTGTGCCAGGGTTCGAGTGAGGGTGACTGAAGGAGGAGCGCAGACCTGCGTGCGGTGTTCTCCCTTACTGTTTCCAAATCTTTCTTCCCAAGGGATGCGGCTGGTACTGACCTGATGCAAGGAATTGATAGCAAAAAATCTGAAAGGCACCAAACACTTCCCATGCAGCGATTTCTGTTCAGTGGATGCATGTGAAGCCCAAGTTTGGCCCCGAAAGGAGGTTGTCTGGCACATTAAACTCATTGTTTAGGTCACTGACACCTTTAGGCTCAGCTCAAGATTCTGGAGGGGTAAATCCTACCTTGGCATCACCTGGCTATGAGGAGGAAATGGGATATAGGGTCAGTCTGGATGTTGTGTTTAGGAACTGCCCTGCCTGTTCAGGGCATTTGCATCTCTCCCATCTCACCCCACTGGTGAGGCTCGTGTGAAATGTGATCTTTGTTCCTGGAGAGCTGCTCTTGCTCCTTCCTCACCCAGAAACCACTGGCTTCTCAATCTGGAGCACAGTGCTTCCCTCATCGGGCCATCGTGATGTCACGGGCCGGGAAGCAGATGAACCTTGGCGGAACAATGACCCTGTTCTCGTGCAGATGTCCCCACCAGAGACGCAGAGATGGAAAAGACCCATTAGATCACCCTGCCCATTGCAGTCAGACCAGTGTAAGGTCAGGCCTTGCACTGTACTTTTTTGTGTTTTGTCCAGCCCAAACTGTCTCAATCTATTGAATTTCTGTCCTTCCCAGTGTCTTTATAACACAGGAAACAGGGGCAGAATTGTCTCCTTGGCTTTTTCTTTTGGGGCTACAGTTTCAGAAGAATTAAAAGGATGGACCTTCTACAGGTGTCCCTTGAATCTGCTGCGCGGTGCTGTGTCACGGTCACGCAGCGGGTCCCACAGACCTGTGTCCAGAAAAGCCCTTTATGAGACAGGAGAAAAAAAATCTGCACATGAGGAATATTTTCTAACGAAATTTGTCTCCAGCAGCAGAGGAGACGGGTGTCTGCACGCTCCTCCTCCTCAGCTAATACAGCATCCCCACTGTGGCGCGGCCTTTCAACCCAGGCCTTTGGCTGTTCCCTTTGCTCACGTTGGCGTTTTCTCCCACGCCAGGTTGTGTTTTGCATGGATCGTGCTTTGGAGTTTGCTCCTGCCTGTCACCGGTTCAAGATCCTCAAGGCTGAATGTTTAGCGTTACTGGGTCGCTATCCCGAGGCACAGTCTGTAGCGAGGTGAGCGTCGCGAGCTCTAGGGCTTGAGTGGGCGTCCTGGCCGCTGCGTGTTTGCGCGAGGGAACGTAAAAAAGAAGCAATCCTGGGTGCCAGTTGTGATGAGGGGGGTGTGTGTTGGTCCCCCTTGGAGCTGGCCGTACCGGGACCCTGTGTTTACACCTGGTTAGTAACCTGCAGCCTTGCCTGAGCAGGTGCCCATCCTTCTCGCACATCTCTACCACGGACTTGATAAAATAACGGAAGATCTCAGCGGAGGAAGGTGCTTTTGGAGATGAGAAGGAAACTGGAACAGGGAAACATGTCATTTTGTGATGTCTGTTACAGTGACATCCTACGCATGGACTCCACTAACGCAGACGCCCTGTATGTCCGCGGTCTCTGCCTTTACTACGAGGACTGTATCGAGAAGGCGGTGCAGTTCTTTGTCCAAGCACTCAGAATGGCTCCCGACCACGAGAAAGCGTGTCTTGCCTGCCGTGTAAGTGGTGGGTACTGGGAGGGGGGGGCTGCAAAATCACCCGGAGTTTTCCTGTTGTTTCTAACCAAACACCTGACGTGGGGCTGCTGCTCAATCCCTTCTCCCTCCCTCAGCGCTATCATTCCCCGGATTGCCAGTGGTGCGTCCAGCCCTTCCCAAAGACAGCCAGCTGCTGCTCTAGGTAAAACTGAGCTGCTGGAAACTTTCTCAGAAGACTGGGATACTTTGAAGACCATAGAATCGTGGAATGGTTTGGGTGGGAAGGGACCTTAAAGCCCACCCAGTCCCACCCCCTGCCATGGGCAGGGACACCTTCCACTAGACCAGGTTGCTCCAAGCCTCATCCAGCCTGGCCTTGGACACTCCCAGGGATGGGGCATCACCGCCTCACTTTCACTCTTCTTTCTTCCTTGATCAGATGTAGGAGCAGTCAGATTAGGTCTGTCGGCTCTACAAGAACTGACTTTCAGATTCAGTGCTGGTGCTACGGGTTCCTTGCAGCTAAAGGCTGTTCCTTTCGTGTCGCTCCTTCCCTCATTCCTACTCCCTTGTAATTCTTGGACCGACGTTTTAAACCTATTTGCTCGTACAAGCTCTCAAAAAATGCAGTCCCATTCCTGGTTTATTTTAAAAACAGGACCTTCCTGGCCCGTTGGGTGATCTCAAACACCAGATGGCCTCTGTTGCGGTGGAGAACGCCTGTAACCGGCACCGGCTGTTCCTGAGCGCTTCAGCTGGGGCAAGGGCAGGACGCCCGCAGCTTCTTTCAGCTGCTGTAGCAAGGCTGTGACTTCGTGTCCTGTGACACTGTCTGAATCCAAGTTACAGCACTTCTCTCTGAGGACCCTCTCCCAGGAAAATAAGGCGCTCGGTACCCCTGAGCCGCTTCCCTGATGTCCTCACCCAGGCTGTGTTTTCTTTCAGAACGCCAAAGCACTTAAAGCGAAGAAAGAAGATGGGAATAAAGCCTTCAAAGAAGGAAACTACAAACTAGCGTATGAACTGTACACAGAGGCACTAGGAATAGATCCAAATAACATAAAAACAAATGCCAAACTCTACTGCAACCGGGGGACGGTTAATTCAAAGGTAAGACGTGGGTGCCCGTCGCGGCGGCGTTCCTCACCGCGTAGCTTCCACCTTGGCGAGTCGCTCGGGAAAGCTTGGGCTGCCGTGGCGCTGGGCCCTCCGGGTGCTGTGGGCGCCGTTTCGGGCTTTGGTGCTTGCGCAGCGATTGGATTCCTTCCAAACAGCCAACAAAGTTGACTCCCGAAGAATCGAAACTGGAATGCTTGGGCCGCGCAGAGCGGGAGGGAGGGGAGGAGTGGCGGTTAGCCTTACCCTCACCAGCCTAAAGGCATCCTTACTTGTTTCCTGCCTGGTAATGAGGAGATTTCTTTGCTCATTCTTCTTGCAGAGCATCTGTCTTGCTTTGATTTTTGATCTAAAAAACCCCAAATGATCCAATTTAAAAACCCGAGATGCTTTTTCCAGGGTTGCTGTTGCGTTTTGGTCAGGCGCTGTCCAGAGAAAGTCAGTGGTGGGACGGTGCTTCCAGTGTCCCCGCTGTGTTTCCCCTGGGCCTGTTGCCTCCTCGTTGTCTCTGTGCCGATGTACGGCAGCGGGGGCCCTGCAACACCTCCGCTTGGTCAAGGGGCTGTTCTCAGAACCTGGGAAATGGCACCAGCCGGAGGCAGCAGTACTGGACGTTTCATTTGTGTCTGAAAACAAACAGTGCTTTAAAAAAAAATAATCATTTTAAATGTTTTTAAGTTTATTTTCCTGTCTGGGAGTTAGTTTGGAAGCACAAGAACTTGGTTTTCAGATCATTCTGAGCAAGACCCTTGTTCCCAAGTGCGTTGCTTAGAGAAGCACCACGGAGTTGTACCACTTCCCTGCCGGGCTCCTAATTTCTCCCTGGGGAGCATAAGCTCTGTGGCTTGGGGGATTGCAAAAAATTACCCAGATGCAGGCACAGAAACCAGTGAGGTTTTCCAAGATTATTTTATTCACACCGTTCAGTTGCCTAAAATCGTAGTGCTGCTGCACTGGTTTGTGCTCTGGGGGGGATTAACCTGACTTCTGCCCGACGTTGTAGCTTAGGAAACTTGAAGAAGCAATAGACGACTGCACGAACGCGGTGAAGCTGGACGACACGTACATCAAAGCGTACTTGAGGAGAGCACAATGGTGAGCAGAGCCTTGTGGGCGTGTGGAGCAGGTTCGTGGGTGGGAACCTCCTCCCTTCGGCACTGAGTGACAGGGGTAACGTCTGCAACTTAATCACGGGATGGTTTGGGTTGGAGGGACCTTAAAGCCCCCCCAGTGCCACCCCCTGCCATGGGCAGGGACACCTTCCATTGACCAGGTTGCTCCAAGCCTCATCCAGCCTGGCCTTGGACACTCCCAGGGATGGGGCATCCACAGCTTCTCTGGGCAACCTGTCCCAGTGCTCCCCACCCTCTGCAGGAAGAATTCCTTCCTGATGTCCCATCTCCATCTCCCTCTTTCCATTTAAACCCGTTACCTCTTGTCCTGTCACTCCCTGCCCTTGGGAAAAGTCCCCCCCAGCTTTCTTGTAGCCCCCCAGGCACTGGAAGGGGCTCTGAGGTCTCCCCAGAGCTTCCCTTCTCCTCCTTCTCCGTTTTCGTAACGGAATGAAAGGTTCTGTCTGACGGTGCCCGGAATTCGTTCCCTATGCTGACCTGGAGAGGGGGAAGCTCTATGTAGTCCGTTCTGCCAGTGTGGATCTGGGACTGCCTATTTGTTGTACTTGGGCAGGATTTGTTCTAAAGCTCGAGTTAGGGTGTTTGTAGCCTCACGTAAGACGTTCTGTCCCCGAGAGCTCCTCTCGAGCTTTTTCATAAGGGCTGCTGCAAGTAAGGATCTTAGCCCAGCAGAGCTGTTCAGGTTTCCAACAAACCGGGTTTGAAATGGGATGCCCCGCTTCCCGTAGAGGAGAGGCAGCTGAGGCTGTAGGTGCTTAATACCGCAGCGTAGCACGGTGGGGCTGAGCGCGTCGTGCAAAGGCTGTTCGGCTCTGGGTAACTGGGCACCAGCCAGGGAGGTAGCCAAAGCTCTGCTCCGGCTGCGGATTTAATTGCTGCTTTCCTCAGTACTGATTGTTCCCCAGTTTGTGGCAAAGCTGCCTGGCTCAGAGACGAACCAGCACCGTCGCTGCAGCCTCCCAGTTGTGCGTGTGCTTTCATTTCCAACCTTCAGTGGTTTTCCAAAGCTCCATCTCGGGAGTTGCCAGGTTACAGTGAGTAGTTAATAGTGAGTAAGGCTGAAATGCCAGCGGACGGGCACATGTCCCTCTGTTTGGGGTGCCAAGGTTGTCACTTCTAACCAGCGCTGGGAGCGTACAGCTGCACCAGCTTCAGCTCTGCAGCAGCTTCCTGGAAGCCTCGTTGCTGGTCTCGGCTGGATGAAGTAATTATCGGATCGTTACGGTAGAACTTGCGCTGGCAGGTGAAATTGCCGTCCCCTCCGGGAGTCCAGAGTGCGGTTTCCTGTGCCAGGACTTCCGCAAAGAGCAGTGTCCGGCTCGTGGTCAGCCCAACGGTGACCCCGGCTGGGCTCCTCCGAGGATGGCCCCTCCTGCGGTCCAGGGCTCCCCTTTTCCTTAGTTCGCATCCGTCCCGGAAGCTTGGACCTGTCCCCCCAGGTATTCCCCTGCAGCACACCTCGGTCACCCCTCTTTCTTCCCGCAGTTACATGGACACAGAACAATACGAAGATGCCGTAAGAGACTACGAAAAGGTTTATCAGACAGAGAAAACGAAAGGTGAGCATTCTGGCCTTCTTTCCTCTGCGTAAGCTTCCCTGAGCTGGCGGGGTTCGCTGCTGCCTTTGTTTGCCTTTTCCCCCACGACCAGCTCGGAGTTGCAGCTTTTACCCAGCTGGCAGTGCTGGAGGAGGCCTCGGAAGCGCTCTGACACGCCCCTCGGGGTCTGCTTGCTTCCCCAGCACTGGATGCTGAGCAGATAACCTGGCTGAAGCGACTCCATCCAGGATCTCTGCTCACAGGGCTCGTTCCGACGTGCTTGTCTAGTAGCCTGGAATGAAACAGGCAGAGAAACCTTAGTCCCGTGGTTCAGTAGCACCGAGACGTTTGCAGCCAGCAAGAGTGAGGCCCTAATTAGGTACCTGACTGCAAATCCAAGGGGATTGTTCCTTGTGGCACTTGAATCCTTCCACCCAGGTCATCTCGACGCGCCGGTCTTGAGCCTCCTTTAAGGCTGTGCCTGACGCTAAAGCCGCTTCCTTTGGCCTTTCCCAGAACACAAGCAGCTCCTGAAGAACGCACAGGTGGAGCTGAAGAAGAGCAAACGGAAAGACTACTACAAAATCCTGGGGGTTGACAAAAACGCTTCCGAAGATGAGATCAAGAAGGCTTACAGGAAAAGAGCATTAATGCACCATCCAGGTACCCCAAACACCCCCTTACGCCCATGCTGTCGTCCTGATCCCCTTGCTCCCCGCAGGCCTGGCTCAGAGGTGGGAGGGAGGTGGGGAATTCCCGGAGAGGTGGCGGTTCTCAGCCCACACGTCTGACACGCGTGACGTCAGCCGGGAGCGTAGCGCTTTCCGCTGACGCCGGAAACTAAACGCTGCTTTCCCGCTTGTGTCTGCATCCCCAGACCGACACAGCGGCGCAAGCGCGGAGGTGCAGAAGGAAGAGGAGAAGAAATTTAAGGAGGTTGGTGAAGCCTTTACCATCCTGTCAGATCCCAAGAAGAAGGCTCGCTATGACAGCGGGCAGGACCTGGAAGAGGATGGGTTGAACATGGGAGGTAAGTGTCGTTAGGATGTTCTGCCCTGGCAGCCTGTAAAGACGAGACCGTTCAGAGGCTGCCTCCTCCTCTAGCCACCTGGCAGTTCTTCGCCTCCCATCTGTACAGCCCCGTGGATTGACTCACTTGGGTCTCTGGGCTGAACGTTTCGCGTGGTGCCGGTCTGGGTTACGTGGTGGGTGTTATCTGAGACGGAGCTGCTGTCGTCCGTCTTTCACGGGGGCTGCAGAATCACATCCTTGGAGGCTTGAGGGTCTCAAATGCAAATTATCCAAAATTCTTAGTTGCCCCTGTAGCTGAATTTCTCAGCCAACTCTTGCTTTTCCCTGTGGTCGGCCCCGTTGCAGCCCTTGGGCAGAGCAGGCCACTTGGAGCTTTTCGTCCGGCTTGGGCAGAGCAGGCCACTTGGAGCTTTTGGTCCGTTTGAACGCGTTTTAGGGGCCCTGGGTCAGTGACAGTTTTGGGTTGTGGAATGCGTAGCAGGCTGTTTCCCTTCAGCTCACAACTTCTCTTCTCCCCTGTAGACTTTGATGCAAATAACATCTTCAAGGCCTTCTTCGGTGGGCCGGGTGGCTTCAGTTTCGAAGGTAGGTGGGAGTGTCCTGTCGGCTTTGGAAACGTGAGTACAGGAGCCCCCCGGCAGCCGGGCTTCCTGGGGTGGATGTGCTGGCGGGGAGGAGTGTTTGACTTTCCCATGCAAAGTACCCAAGAGCTCTTGGAGAGTCCCGGATGCTCAGCGTCCCGGTTCTGGCTCTTCGGGGTTCGAAAGCAGCAGAACCCAGGGGTCCCCTTTCCAAGGAGCGTGCGTGGGCTCCGAAGTCATGCTTTGCTGCTCGATCCAAGTGGGTATCCCATTGGGATAGAGCCGCTGGTGCTCGGTCAGACGTCCTGAGCGCACGCATCACGGCCCTCGCCGTGCATCCCCCCGGGGCCCTCCGCCCGCAGACGCTTTGAGGTGACCGGTGGCAATCGGTGTCCCTTGGAACCTCACGCGGGGTCAGGCTTCTCCGGCGCCCCGGCGTAGGACGGCGTCGCACGGCGCTGAGCGAGCCCTGGCACGTGGCGGCTGTCAGTAAACCCCTCGGGGAGACGCCTCCCTTGAGGGCTCTTCCTCAGCGAGTTCAGGGCCTTGCAGACCTTCCCCCTGGTGAACCCGCTCCCTTGCCCGCGGTACACACG
>NW_010226666.1:18984-19785 GCF_000690775.1 Eurypyga helias
CAGTTTGGCTAAAAACCCCAACCCCCCCCCCAAACCTGATCTGCTTATTTTACCCTTGAATACGGACAGACTTAGGCTCCTTCCTTCATCGCGTCTCGTTGTACTTAGAGCAGTTTCATTTCTCTGGGTTGGAGACCTCTGTTTTGTGTGCGCTCGTGTGTGAAGAGGAAACCAGCGCGGGGAGGGGAAGGCTTGTGAACCTCGTTTTACTGTTAACTTTATTAAAAAAGAAAAAAAAAAATAAAGCTTGGAATCTCTGGTCCCTCCATGCTGGCCCGTGCTTTCAGACTGCTCCTGCTCCCCCCAGAGAGCCTTCCCCTCCGGTCCTCCCGGCACCTGGGCGCTCCGGAGCGCAGCCCACGTGGGTTTGTGCTCACGCCGTGGTTCACCCCCATCTGCCGCCGGTGCGCGCGAGGTTCGTGCGGTTGGCCCGCCAGCTGCCCCTGGTTTAGCCTCATTTCTTGTCTGTTTTGGGGGTATTTTGCCACGGTTCCACCCGAAGGGTTCGCTAGGGCACTCCCTCTGGTGATAACTGTGGGCTTGACCATTTTGTGTTGGAGAAATGCTGCTTATGTGGGCATTCCCTGGGCTGCAGCTGGAGGTAAGGGCCTTGTGTCTCCACCCCAGGCATTGTCCTGTTGACGGGAAGAATGAATTAGCTCTGGGCTGAATTTCTCACCGTGCGCTGCTGGGTTTTTTTAATTAATCCACTTGAGCATTCAGTATTTGTGCTAAAACTTGAGTTTGTTGAGCTTGATTCCGTGTCACTGACCCGTAACGCGGACGAGCTCGTTCTGGCTC
>NW_010226666.1:20007-20385 GCF_000690775.1 Eurypyga helias
GGAGGAGCTTGGGGCGTGGAGCCGCAGGCAGCTGCGCCGTCGTGGGTTGGGGGTGGCTTTGGCGCGGTGGCGCTGCCGGGTCACGCGCTGTTTTATTCTCACCGTGCACGTGGCGTCGCGGCAACAGCCCGGCTGGGAGCGGCCTCTGCCTCTGGAATTCTTCCCTCTAGAGAGCGAAGAGCCTTCCTGAGTAGGTGCGTCGGTCAGGTTAAACGCTGCCGAGCGGCTCTGGAGCGCGTGGTGTTGGCTGACGGAGCTTCGGGCTCGGAGCAGGGTTTGCCGGGAGGCGCCTTGGCACCTCGGAGCGGGCCGAGGCTCGGGAGCGTGGCAGTGCCGGAGACCGGCCTGCAGTAGCGTAGGGAGGGTTGGAGGGGGCTG
>NW_010226666.1:20429-21348 GCF_000690775.1 Eurypyga helias
GCGTGTGATGGGCACAGAGCTCCTGGCTGCAGGAGCTGCAGCGAGGTCGTGGCGTGACGCGATGACGTCGCTCACGGCTCTGTCTTCCTGCGGGGGCCGCGCATGTCCCATCAGTGGGACAGGGCCATGGCGCCGTTGTTCCCACGCGCAGCCGCCGAGTGCCGTGTCCTGTGTGGGTGGTGGAACTTCTGACAATCTGCTTTCCCGGGGGGAAGATTGAAGGGCTTAAATTCTAGTGGTACTGCGGAACAAAGCGTTCGATGACTCGCTCAGAAGTCGGCGTGTAAACGAGCCAGGGCCGAGTCCCGTTCCAAACCCCGACTCCGCGACGTTGTTGAATTCCCTTCGCCCGGTTCGCTCCGAGAGCGAAATGCGGTCCCGGCGTCATCGGGCACCGGAACCGGGAGATGCCTGGGGAGCTGGAGTTGTGGGCTGTGCACACGGGTGCTTCTCCCTTCCCACGGCACCTGTACATCCCAGCGCGCGCTCCTGTTCCGCCGCGGCGTCCGGGGTTCCTAACGTCCCCTCCTGCCTGCGCTGACGTTGCTGTTCGGGCTCTTCCCGGTCTCATCGCCCCCAGCGACCTCTCCTGCCTTTGTCGGTGGGTTTCATTGTCGTTTCCCCCTTCCCTGGCTGAGCACGACCGGCGTCCGGCTCCCCAGGCCTTGACTGGGACCCCGGAGGACAGGCGGACGCGCTCCTCTGCTGAGAGAGGAAACAAAGCTCCATGGGATCTGTCGTGGTTCCGAGTTGTGGGTGCAGAGACTTCCTCGGGAGCGTCGCTGCGTGATTCCAGGTCAAGGCGGCTGGGCATTCCCTGTCGTCGGGTTTCCAGGGGCATGGGTCGGCGGCAGCAGCACTTGGAGACGGAGCTCAGTGGGTTGTGACCACCCCAGAGGACCTATCAGGACCCCCGGGG
>NW_010226667.1:0-760 GCF_000690775.1 Eurypyga helias
CGCACCATCTCATCCCGCGCCGCCGCCTCGCCAACGGTCCTGGCCGTGGTCACGCTCACCTCCTCCCCGTCCACCACAAACCTCCGCGTTTTCCTGACCGTCCTTGGGAACGAGGCCGGTTCCTGTGACCGGGAGCAACGGTTTGATGACCCAAAACGACGTCGCCCCGACGCAGGAGCCCACGCGCGGGGCAGCTTCACGAGGCCACGTTACCTCCAGGGGCACCACCTGGAACTTCCCGGCAGAGGGAAAAGGCTGCGCTGCCGCAGGGAGAGCACTCAGACCACGTACATCCACAGGGTTTTCCACAGGGGACGGTCCCTCTCCTCGCTCCGATGTGACAGATGGATCTGGTGTGTTCCCTGCTTCCCACACTGCCCACGCCTGGCAAGAGCTGTGCGCAGGGGCCGTGGCAAAGCTCACGGTCTTCCTGGCCTTTGGATGTCCACCAAGGGCCTCCTGGGACTCTGGCCCCACTCTGGGACCCCCCAAGTCATCCCGCTCCTCTCCAGGTCCATCCTTCCATGGCCCTTCGGGAGCTGGAGCAACCTGCATCCCATCCTCCCCAGGCTCGCCATCGCTCCCCTCTTGTCCCTTCTGGCCGTTCCCAGGGTCAGCCCTTGGCTGGTGGTTCCTGGGGCTGTTTTCCACCTTCTCTTCTCCTTCCACCGACTCGGGGGTCTCCACAGGGGACAAATCCTCAGCTGAATTTTGGGTCTCCTCACTCCCAGCTGCCCCTCCCGCACACGCCGCAGGGGCT
>NW_010226668.1:0-517 GCF_000690775.1 Eurypyga helias
CACTGCAGCAGCAGCAGGTGTCTGCGCCCCACTGCTCCTCCCTGTGGGTCTGATCCCCACGGCTTGATGAAGGACCCCCCCACTGAGCGAATCCCCTCCATATCCCTGGTTCATCTCCCGGGCAGGCAGAGCTCCTGGCCCGTGGGGGGCTGAGCCCCGGGCGCTGCCCCAAGGCCTCGCCAGGCCCCATCACTGCGCGATTCCCAACCACAGCGCAGGCACGATGGACACGATTGGGGGAAGATGCAGGAATTTGGGAAGAACGGTGCCCCGCAGCCCCCGGGACAGCCAGCTGAGGTACCTGCCTGACCTGGGTGAGGGAGCCAGGGGAGGCACGGCAGCACCCGCTGCCCTCGCCCACGGGGAGCCTGAGGGGACCCACAGGAAAACCACTCATGGCCAGGTATTTACAGCTCGATCCCGCTCCAGGCCTCTGGTTTCCTCCCCGCTTCCTCCTTCCCCAGTGCCCGCAGCACCCCCCAACAGAAATAGCCCCCAGCCCAACGCCGGGGAGCAC
>NW_010226668.1:541-917 GCF_000690775.1 Eurypyga helias
CGGCCAGCGGCACAGACAGACGCCGCGTTCAGGACTGGGGGGCAGCAGTGCCGGGGGACGGGGATGGGCAGGTCCCCAGAGGGGTCCCACAGGAAGGCAGGGGACAGGCAAAACCAGCCTCCAGGTCGCCAGGAACCAGGGAAGGAAGGGCAGGGTGAGGATGGCATGGGATTTGGGATTGGGAGCCATCACGGCAGCTAGAGGAGGCTCTCCGGACCGGAACAGGCCAGGGCTGAGGTCAGGTATTCATTTAGGATGGAAAGGCAATAAAAGGAGAACTGTGAAACACACAGGACAAAGCTATTTTTAAAAGGGCAGAACCACAACCATTTTTATTTGCGGTTCCAAATCCCATATTTGTGTCACAGTGTCCAAT
>NW_010226669.1:0-259 GCF_000690775.1 Eurypyga helias
TCGGTCGTACTTGTCATCCACGTCTTGCAACCAGGAAATGAACTGTCGCGCGTTGAAACGGTCCCTGACCGATTTGTTTTCGTCTCCCTAAGGAAAAGATGGCAAAAGGGAATGACGTGGCGGGTGGGTTTTTTTGCTTTAAGCAGTCACAGCTCTAACGGGCCCCATTCACACCCCTCTGAGGGCGCACAGGCAGCAGAAACAAGCAGCTGCCTGCAGGGAGGGAGAAGAGAGCGTGCTGCTCCCAGCTGCTCTTGCA
>NW_010226669.1:402-603 GCF_000690775.1 Eurypyga helias
TAACGTCTTCGCTGCAGAAGCACAGACACTCGGCTGGGAAACGCCGAGGGATAAATCAAGGCTCCTGGATCGATACAGCAGGTCGCTAATAGATTCCAGGATCCCGTCCCTGCGCTGGGCGCCTCCCGCAATGCAGCAGCGTGCGTCCCCGAGCAGCCAGGCCGGCAGCAGCTGCGCTGCGTGGGCTGCAGAGGGTGCGGG
>NW_010226670.1:0-964 GCF_000690775.1 Eurypyga helias
CGGCTGGGGTGGACATCTGGCATCCAGCCAGGGTCAACCCACCACACAAGATCTCACATTTGATGTACAGCAAAAAAGGGAGGGTTACAGGGATCAGATAAGGAAACAGATAAAACAGTGCTGAGAACGAATAAGTCAACATCATGACCAGCAACTGTTAAACAGATATAATAATAATAATAACATTCCTTCTCACACACTAGTCAAATCTGTCATTATCTCAAACCCTTCGAGCCCCATGTTGGGAACCAACAAGGACTGTTGTGGCTTGACACGGGCACCAAAAAGGACTGTTGTGGCTTGACCCTGGTAGGCAGCTAAGCACCACAGAGGTGCTCACTCACTCCCCACACACACACACTTCAAAGTGGGATGAGGAAGAGAATTGGAAGGCCAAAAGCAAGAAAACTCACAGGCTGAGATAAAGACAGTTTAATAAGTAAAAAAAGGAAAGAAATTTTAATTAGTAAAAAAGGAAACAAACAAAAACACCCCAAAACAAAAAAAACCCAAGTGATACAAATAAATCCCAAACAATTGCTCACCACTAGCCGACCAATGCCCAGCCAGTCCCCAAGCAATGGCAGCCCAAGCAAACTGCCTCTCCATTTTTTATTTCTGAACATGACATCATATGGAATGGTATGGAATATCCCTTTGTTCATGTGGGCACAGCTGTCCTAGCTGTGTACCCTCCCATCCCCAGCCTACTCACTGGCAGGGCAGCATGAGAAATAGAAAAGGCCTTGAATCTGTTGAAACACTGTACAGCAACAACTAAACCATGGGTGTATCAACATTGTTTTCATCACAAATCCAAAACATAGCCCCATACACACTACTATGAAGAAATGTAACTCCATTGCATCCACATCCAGGAAAGACTGGAAGGTGTCTGTTAACGAGGATGTATTGAATACTGTAGGACCTGAGCATGATGTAAATGATATAGAATAAGTGCAGG
>NW_010226670.1:993-1253 GCF_000690775.1 Eurypyga helias
CTTGGCCTTGTTGAACTCCATGAGGTTGGCAGTGGCCCACCTCTCCAGCCTGTCCAGGTCCCTCTGGATGGCATCCCTTCCCTCCAGCATGTCGGCCGCACCACGCAGCTTGGTGTTGTCAGCAAACTTGCTGAGGGTGCACTTGACGCCATCATCCATGTCACTAATGAGGATGTTGAACAGTACCGGTCCAAACACCGACCCCTGAGGAACGCTGCTCGTCACCAGCCTCCAGTCAGACCTTGAGCCATTGACCACCA
>NW_010226671.1:0-727 GCF_000690775.1 Eurypyga helias
CACGCCCGCCTCTTCCCTCGCAGCAAAAGGGCGTCGGGACGGAGCAGCCGCTGGTGGACGCGGAGGGGTTTCCCCGCGCCGACATCGACCTCTACCAAGTGCGCAGCGCCCGGCACAACATCAGCTGTGAGTGGGGCCGGGGCCACCCCCGCGGGCGGGGATGAAGCGCAGGCCCCGGGTGCGCGGGGTCGGCACGGCCGTTGGGGTGCCTCCAGCACCGTGTCGGTCGTCGCGATTCTTGCGAAAAACGAAGAGCAGGGCCGGCCTGGGCCTGGGTTTCAGTTACTTTGCTTGGCGTGTGCGGTGGGGTCGGCTCAGTGAGAGGCTTTTGTCCCCCTGTTGCAGCGGTGCTGGTTTTGCTTCCGCAGTGACACGGAGCGACGCGGTTTTGTGGTGTTTGTAGAATAAGCTTTGGGTAAAAAATAGCCTGTCGGGTGTTTCTTCCCCAGCCTACCCTACGCCCTGTCTTTGGGGATGGCTTTTATGCTGCGACGGTGTCTGACTCCTTGGAAAAAGAGATTCAGCTGCTCAGTGACTTCTAGGGGATCGTGGGCCTCCGCATCCCGCTTCCTCGTGTCTTTGCCAACATTTGTCGGGTGGTTTTCTCTGTGTCTGGCTTCTACTGACAACCCTCTGCGGGGCTGCGTGAGCAGGGCTGGCAGCAGGACCCAACAGATCCGCCAGCAGAAGGTTATTGCTGCCCGCGGCTGGGGCGGCGGGCACCCGG
>NW_010226671.1:772-3749 GCF_000690775.1 Eurypyga helias
TGAGGCAGAACCCTTCGGCGCAACTCGCTCCACTCTGTCGTCCGCAGGTTTGCAGAACGATCACAAGGCCCTGATGAAGCAGGTGGAGGAAGCTCTTCACCAGTTGCACGCCCGGGAGAAGGAGAAGCACGCCAAGGATGAGGCGGAGGCGTTGGCCGAGGCCATGCGCCAGACCCAGAGCCTGCCACCGGCGTTTGCCAAGGTGAACGCCGTGACTCCAGGATCTCCCGCAAGCGTCTCGGTACGTTGGGGTCTGTCAGCTCGTGGGGAAGGCTGCTGGGCCCAGAGAGAAAACGTGGCAGATGTCTCCTGTTAATAAGTGCGAATATTTTGGGGGTTTCATTAGGGTTCCCCCCTTTTTTTTTTGGTCACCCTGGGATGCCCTGTGTAGAGGCCAGTCACAGGAGTGAGATGAGTAGCCTTTTCTCAGCTGTACCGTTGTGCCACGCGGCTCCTTCAAGGCCTCACTGACCATTCTAGCCTCAGTATGTCTCTTCCCATAGAGCAGGACGAGGCGTGAGTACTTCCTTCTTTCTAGGGACACGGAGGGGCTCTGGTGGAGTCTGGTTGCCTGGATGGGAGAAGCGTGGCGGCGCAGCACACCTCTCCCCGTGCGGCCGGGTGAAGGGCGACGCTGCAGCCAACAGGCAGGTATTACCTGTCTTTGGAGAAGGCAGGTGCTGACATTCCTTCTCTCTCTGTCCAGGGGCTGCAGGTCGATGATGAGATTGTGGAGTTTGGTTCGGTCAACGTCAACAACTTCCAGACCCTGCAGAACATCGCCACAGTGGTGCAGCACAGCGAAGGGGTGAGCTCATTTCCGCTGTAACTGCATTCTCCTGCCTGTCTGACTACAGCTTTTTCTATGGAACGTAGACCTCTGGGATCGTCATTTCCATGTCAGAAACAGTGTCAGATTCAGTCTGTTCTGTTGTAGCCTTGTTCTCTGACAGCACAGAGCTAATTCCTGCAGGACAGAAGGCAGCGGAGAGGTGTGTGCTCTTTGCTGTGAGCATTGTACTGTCTGTTCTCCCTGCAGCAGCAGGCTGTGTTGCTGTGCCACCCTGGGGGACTGGCCCACAGTCCTCAGTCACCTCACGGTGCAAGTGAGAGATCACCTGGGAGGTCTCCGCACCAAACGATTTCTTTCAGATCTAGCTGCAGGGGTGGGCGACGCTGAAGACTTCCCTGGGCCTAATGTTCTTCTGGTGTTTCAGCAAGAGAGCGAAGAGGGTTGACTTGGTGATGGAAAGTTGCTGTCCTTTATTCTTATATTTCTTTTTTTCCCCTTGCTTTCAGAGGCCACTGAGTGTGACTGTGATCCGCAGCGGCAAAAAAGTGCACGTGGGGCTGACTCCGAAGCGCTGGGCTGGGAAGGGTCTCCTGGGGTAAGCTGCTGTTTCACTTAGGAGAGGGATGAGGCTTTCGCCCGGCTCTGAGCAAGTTTCCTGCCGCCGGGCCGGCTCTGTGCTTCGCTCTCGGTGCGTGCTGCTGCCCGCTCGGAGGGGCTGCGCTGGCAGGTACCAGCTGAGAGCTGGAGGCTGGCGGTCTTGTACGGTGATACGGTGAGGAGAGTCGTGTGAAACGTGAGCCGGGAGGAAGGGCTCGGGCTGGTTTGTCTGGTAGTGGAAACTGATGGAGAAGGGTTGTGGTGGGTCTGATTAATGCCACGTCAGCTCCTCTGTGTCTGTTTGAGAACTGAGACTTTTACCCTCTTATTTTGCAGCTGCAATATCATTCCCTTGCAAAGATGACCATTGCTTGGAAAACAATAAAGCTCAAGCTTGTGCCTGCTTTCTGGACTCTGATCTGGTTTGAAAACCTCCCTAGGTGTTTCGGAGGCCGTGAGCCCTAAGTGCCTGACTGAAGAGGTTCTGGTAGAGCAGGGTTCGCCTGCGATTCAGAATCGCACCGGTTCATCGCCAGTAGCTGGCAGAGTCGCAAGATGCGGCTCCTCATCTCTTGCACTTTGTATCAGTTGGGAATGAGGCTGCAGATGGACCCAAACTTCACTTGATACAGGCTCCAAAGAGCAGGAAATGCTCTTGGTGCTAACGAAGCATTCCTTCCCCCACCTCCCCTTTAAATGCCTCCCTGAACATCTTGTAATACATGCTAAAAGGTCCCAGAGCACTTTTTGGTGTCTTTAATAGTAAATTGCAGTCAAGAAATATGCAAATTTGCTACTTCATCTTCCCCATGTTCCCACAACTTTTGAAGTCACTAAACTTGATGGAAGGATCTTTGGAATGCCTAATTGTTTGAAGTTAATGAGATAAGGAATAGGGGCTATAATTCTACTTTGATTTACTTTAAGTAGTTTAGGAGTACTTCTGTCATGACTATACAACCTGGCTTCTCTCTCATTTTTTTAAGTCTTTTTTTTATTTGCAGTGGTTGGTTTTAGGGTGTATAAACTCTTTGAGGGGATTTTGGGGACGAATGGTTTGTTTTAAGATTGCTTCCAGTTGAACTTCAAAATACTCTCCCAAAACAATAAAGCTGAGTAACACCTGTCTCCATTCTTGTAGAAGTTACTATTTTGGGCAGTAATGGTGGGCCAGGTTGGGGGGGTTAAACGGAGATCTGCACAGACATCACTCTCTGACCCTCCAGAGCCGCAGCCCACATAAGGTGTCAGTCGTTCGTTAGTGCTGCAGAACCAGGTTGCGGCCTAAGTAACACGTCACACGTAATGAGCAATTTTTATTAAACAGGCCCAAAATAGACTGAAAAAGTGGCCTTAAACCCCAGACATTTAAATCCATCGCCCAGGACTCTGCGTGAAGTTGTGTAGGTTTACTCCTTTGATACTTCAAGCGTTTGTATTTTGGGTTACAAAGGGCAGATTCTCACGGGAGCGGCGAAGCTTCGGGGCGGAGCTGCTGGCCCCGCGGTGCCCGCAGCCTTCGTGGCACTGGCACGGCGGAGGAGGCGGCATGGCCGCGGCCTGTGGCCGTGTTCCTTGGATGAGGCT
>NW_010226672.1:0-6501 GCF_000690775.1 Eurypyga helias
AGCTGCGCCCGGAAAGCGGCTGCGTCGGTCGGGAGCAGCTCTGCCGAAAGGTCGTGATGCTGCCCTGGCAGCGGAGGTGGGAGCAGAGGAGGTGCCGGGGCTGGTGGCGGCCGCTCCATCGGGTGGGCACCCCGGGAGCCCGGCTGGGCGTTTGGGTTGTGAGCAGGTTGGTGCGTGTTACAGTCACATCCTCTCCTTGTCGTGCCAAGTCAAGTTACCCAAGTGCATAGTTACCGCATGCAAGAGGAGCCTCCAAACCCAGGTTATATGACCTGAAAGCCATTGCTGCAATAATAAATGGGAGCTCTTTGTTTCT
Organism: Eurypyga helias; assembly: GCF_000690775.1. Lineage (NCBI taxonomy): Eukaryota > Metazoa > Chordata > Aves > Eurypygiformes > Eurypygidae > Eurypyga > Eurypyga helias. The sequence continues at coordinate 317 of NW_010226672.1, forward strand.
TGGATTCATTTTTGTAGGACATTTGCCAAATTCCTCTGTGCAAGGCTTGGAGACTTTTGATATAAACTTTGGACATCTGCTCAACAAATGCCATATGAAAAAAGATTTAGGATTCTGCTTTTGCTTAAGCAGCAGAGTAGCTGTGGCTTAGGCAGCAATTTTTAAAACCATACTGTGGCTGAATTATTAAGACGTCAAGTGGCACAAACAACGCTTCGGCTGTCCCCTGCCCTAGATCTCTGTCCAAGAATCTGTGGATCAGCTCATGCAGAAATCACTTTTTCTGTTCCTCAGCGCCCCTGCCAGCTGAGCTGCTAGTACCCCGCAGCATTTACACCTGAGCAACCCAGAGTTGTGCCTGGCCTGAAAGGGGAATCCAAAGCTGCTGGGTAAACACAGGAAAGATGCTGTTGGGTTTAAGCAGTGGAATAAAGCTGGATACAGGTTCCAACGATATGAAAGATGACTTAGCAGGGGATACTGAGATTTAAGCAGATCCTCAGCTAGGACAGAAATGTAGTATTTTGGTGGAAGTGCTTTACAAATCTCAGGGTTTTACAAATCTCGGTGTAGGGATCAGATGAACCTACAGAAAAGAGACAATAAACGATGAAGGTCCCCTCGTGGCTGTAATTAAAATTGCATTTCCAAGTCATATTCCTGAACAAAAGTACCTGGAACTATTCAGCTACCTCACATACTGAGATGCAAGAGGGGGAGACAACATACCTCAAGCACAGCCAGATGCCACTAATCCCTGGGAAAAGGGGTTGCAAGTGTCTGAGACCATAAGGTGATACCCATGACAGCAAGAAAAGACACAAGGATAAGGCCAGCGGGCAGGAATGTACACAGCACCCCTGCTACCAAACTGAATCACCATGGTCTGCTGGTGTATAGAGCAGAGGGTGACTCTATAGGCAAGGGTAGGGAAGTACTATGGGAAGTAAGAGCTACACTGGAGGTAAAGAGAGGGGAGGTCACAAGTGATTGGAAACACTTGGAATGAAAAAGCACCTCTCTCCCACATCTGACCTACTTCATGCTGCAGACACTTGCTGTTCTTCCTGATGAAAGGGTAATTATAAGGCCTTTCTTTCCCACTTCCATCTCAGCCAGTTACCACAACCTTTCTCCCTCACACTCTTGGCCTGGGGGCCAACATATCCAGGCAATAGAATAAAATGGAGGGGAGAGGAGAAGGGGTCCTGGGTGTACCCTTCCATGATGGGAAGAGCATGCTGAAAGGAGCAGCCAGGTAAATAAAAGGTGGCAGGGTAACTGGCTGCAGGTTATTAGTTTGACGTGTGAATTGTGTGCTCCCTCCTCAAAGTGCCTGCAGCTTAGTGGAAGAGCATCTGAGATAGTCTCATGTTTTTTGCTTATGTTTTGCCTTGGCTTAAATAGAAGATTCAGCTGTCTGTCATTTTAACAAAAAATCCACACAGAAATGTCATAACAAATCAAGGGGAAGTTCGGCTGTCGTGTTTGAGGTGATTACAGGTAACACTTTTACCCTAACAACCATCTTCCCTTAGTTCCCTGTGAACTGACTGTAAGAAATTCAGTACAAATATCTGATTTAAAGATAACTGCTCCAGTGAAACCTCTTAGTAGTTTTATGCTTTAAGAAAGTGCAGTTGTTATTTTTGGCCAGCCATTTATAACCCCCTGCAGACTATCAGGACATATTTGCCTGTGCAGACAGTAATGCTCACAATAAATTATGTGGATTTACACCTGTTTTAAAATAGCATAAAGAAAGACAGGCTATGTCTCATTGTGTATGCAATTTCCAGAATTTTAATTTCACCTGTTCACCCTGCAACCTAGGGGTGTACTTAAACAACAAATCATGGTTCTTCCGTATTGGAAGAGATTAAAATACACCTCAGCAAGACATTTAAAATCATAAATTAAAAAAACTCCTCCAGATTATGGAGAAAACTGAAGTAACTGACATAACTAGTTTAGATTTTAACAAATGTTAAAGCAGAATTTAATGTTTTCTACAGAAACCATCACTACTAGTATTTATTATAACAATTATTCTGGCATGGTAGCTGAATTGAAATAGTCTTTTTAATGATGTTGCTACACAAATGTGGCCAAAAGTTTATACCCAGTCACAGGCTTTTGTTTCCTTTTTTAAGAGGGAAAATTCTGGAAAACTCTTGAAACTTCCTAATGAACAATTGAATAGCTGCAGGGAGGGGAGGAGGGAGGGAGGGAAAGGGAGGTGGTGGGGTTGGGAGGGAGTGGGGGTGAAGGGTGCAGGGGCATGGGTTGGTACATTAAAGATTTCTTTGTCCAGACAGTTTGCTTTGCCAGTTCATTTGACAGTGCTGCACTAAAAATCAAATGCCTTCTGAAAAAGCAGAGACACACTCCAGTGAGACAAGTGATGCCATCTGAAAGTATTTTAACAAAAAGGTAAGCAAGAGTAATTGCTAAACAAGGAGCAAGCAGCTTTGCTTTAATGTAAGAGTCTAGTTTTCGCTGGTGCAAAATTGAACATACTTAGAATGCTTTCAGGATATATAGGTGCTCTTTGGCATGACCTAATTGCACATTAGTGCCAGTCTGTATATAACAGTGTTCAACTTTTTCCTGCATATTCCCAGCATGCCTGTTGGCACACACATTTGCCCAGCTGTACGCTAGATCACAGTATGATGAACTTAACAGGGATTTTTATTCACAAGACATCATTATTTGTCCTCTGGAATCAGATGAAATATAGACTAAAAATACAAGATAAAATAAAAATTAAATTTAAAAAAAAATATTTAGAAGTTTTATCCTTTTTTTTTTTTTGGCTGTTTCATACAATTAAATATTTGCATGTTTTTTATTTATTTGCCTATGAGAAGTGCTTTCTTTACTTGAAGGCATAGGAACAAATTTAGCACCAATGTAAGAACATGCTTACTATCTCTGACTTCAGAGGGTTTTCACTACCTATAGCTGGCATATTCTTTAAGTGAGGAGCATTGCAAAGAAGCGTACTGCGTAACGACATCCTCCAGCTGATCATAACTGTGTCAGGGAAAACAGCGACCTAGGAAGATCGCCAAGAAGACCAGCATGATTAAATACAGCAGGAGAAGAACATCTCCAACCCCAACGCCAAGGTGGGGGTTGTGCCAGAGGGTGGTACCTCCACGCGGCAGCACTGCCGCGCAGCCCGCCCCCCGGGGCTGCAGGGACGCGTTTCAGGACCGCGGACAGCGCCCGGGCGCCCGTCTTTCCCCCGCGCCCGGGAAACACGCCTCCTCAAACCGCACCCCTTTCCCTGGAAAGCTGAGCTTTTGGGGTTCCATACAAGGTATGGTTAGCTTCCTTTGGCAGTGCCAGTCGCTGTGATGGCCACTGGTACCAAAGCAGGATTTTAAACCAAAGCAGGTTTGTCCCAAGCTATGTTAGTGGTTCTGTCCTCAAATCAGAGATCATGTATTTTGTTGTCATCTGCAAGACCCCAAAACTACTGCTACTATGAATGCCTGCAAAAAGTGTCTGATAAGACTCATACAGTCAAGCAATGATGACACTGTAACCGTAACGATGCTGCTAAAGCAAGCATAATACAACCCATGATGTAATCATTGATGTTGTGTAACCTATCACAATGGACAAACTTGCACTAAATGTTGCAAGACTAATCAGTATAAAACTGAAATAAAATAACATGTAAAAAGTATGCTCAAAGTCTGTTTCTTGCAAGCTTCTGTGGTAATGTGTATGCAGTTTTAATTCCCTTTTCTTTGTTTTGTATCATTTTGAAAGTAAAGCAGGTAGTAGGCTGGATGGAAAATAATTTCTGATTTTTGCATTAAAGAATATTAAATCTCAATTTATGCTGAAGTAAATCAATAATGGGAGCCATGAGAAGGTCTACTTTCCCTAGGGCCACAGATCTGTCTTTTTAGTGTGTTACGTTTTTCAAATCAGAACATATATTGCTCTGTCTTCTCCTTCAGCCTGGTGGATAAATTCTGAGGTTTTCCACACCATTGGTCTGATGGGTTTCTTCAATCCTGTATATGAACAAACTACCCTGGACCCTGCTGCAAAAGTCAGTGGTGCCATATCCATGTGCTGAGCTAATATCTGGCACTTGTATTTGATGTTTCTGCCATTGCTAAGAGCACAAAGAGTTCTCTTTATACTGAAACTGGGATTGCAGATCCTTATTTTGGGCTTCCATCTCTGTTTCTCTTTCCAAGAGAGTAGATTGCTAGAAAAAGGCACTGAAAGCAGGACAGGATAAAACCATCCCTTTTTCCTTGTAATATATTACTATATTATAAGCCAGGAATGGTCAATCTTTCAAAAAATTCTTCCAATTCCTCTGATAGAATAGGTTTCTCATTACTCTGAAGCATTACTCTGACCTACTGTCCTCATGGTGCTTTCCACTCTTTCATCCCTAGGTTTGTTTTGATGGGAGTAGTTCCACAATTTGTCCTAATAAACAGGTATAACCAAAAGAGCCTTTCAAAAGTACCAGAGGGGGAAAAAAAAACCCAAACAAAAACCTCACCACACAAAACCCCCCACCCCACCCCCCAAAAAAACCCCAAACAAACAAAAAAATCCCACAACATACTTTTACTGGCATAGAAAACTATTAAGGTGGTCTTTACCATGATGGAAAAAATACAGGAAAAATAAAACCAAACATTATCAAGGGTATTTTACTCATGCATCCAGTACCATACTGCCTTAGGTAAGTACAATTTTGCTAGGCTGCATGATGGCCAGACAGGAAGCAAAGAAAAAACCGCATCCTCTTTGAAATTACAAGAAGACGACCTTTGCTTCCCTAGTGGGGTTGTTGCCAACCTGAAGAAGCACTCATTGGTTTTAGCTTGATTTTTGTTTAATTTTAAAGTTGGCAAGGGTGACTATTAATTAGTTTTGATGTTTACTAACTAGAACCTAATGTTTTTGTGGGTTTTGGTTTTTCTTTTTTTTTTTTTTTCTGTATATCAGTTGGAGGAACAATGAATCCTATTTTGCTTATAATGTTATCAAAGTAGTTGCAAAAGGATTTCAGAAATTGCCTCATGAGGACAGAATCACCTTCAGAAATGGAAACACTGCTCTGAGATGAGCCAGCGAAAGTGGTATGAAGTGTCCAGGGGTTTGTTTGCTGTATTTAATTTAAGTCTAGGAATTGCATTTCCCTCACAGGTAGTTTTTGGTCATTTTCATGAAAATCTTTTCCCTTTGATACACACATATATGGATTCCTGGAAAACAATGTTATTTCTAGATTTCATTGTGTAAATAAAACAGCAGAATTTTGGATGAGATTAATAATAGATGTATTGAGCTGCACTTTACACAGAAAATGCCTAATGGCAGATTAGGTGTTCATAGATAACCAGAGACCACACCTTGTGTTTTCAGGTTATCACCTGAAGATCAAACTCATAAAGAGATGTTCAAAGAGGCTGAGTGGATAAATGTCTCCCTGCAAAAATGACAGAGATGAACCAAAGCACATAGGGCCTTTAGTGACAGGACAAGGGGTAACAGGTTTAAACCAAAAGCGAGGAGGTTTAGATTAGATATCAGGAAGAAATTCTTCACAGGGAGGGTGGTGAGGCACTGGAACAGGTTGCCCAGAGAAGCTGTGGATGCCCCATCCCTGAATGTCTTCAAGGCCAGGCTGGATGTGGCTTTGAGCAACCTGGTCTAGTGGAAGGTGTCCCTGCCCATGGCAGGGGGGTTGGAACTAGATGGTCTTTATGGTCCCTTCCAACCCAAACCATGCTGTGATTCTCTAGAAGAAAATGCCTTTTCAAAGGTAGGCAACTGAAAATGTCTTTATAATTTATTTTTATGTAACTTTGAACCATAAAGTTTAGTTAGAGCTTAACAAGAGAGCTGGTAAATCAAATCCGTAACGCCATGCTTCCTGGCCCTGTTGCAGGCCAAAAAGGAAAAAAAAAAAAAAAAAGAAGAAGACGAAGATAGTAGGTTTTCACTGTGGAAGAAGCTAAATGCAACACAGGAACAAGAAGTCTTGCTGGAGCAGCACAAGGTAATTTCCAGTGTCAGAAGCTGGACAGTCCTGACATCTTAGCAAGTTAGGGAGGAAGGCTTGTGGCAAACTGATGTACTACTGCAACGAGAAAGGCATTTGTGACCAAGTTGAAACGGAATTCTTGTTCTAG
>NW_010226672.1:6532-23936 GCF_000690775.1 Eurypyga helias
GGAAAGAGGGATCAGAGGGAGATGGGAAGAGAAGCAGAGGGAGAGAAAGAACAGGTATGAGAGCCTTGAGATGCAAGACTTCAGGTCAAAAAAAAAGAGGATAGAAACACTACAGCCACGGAGTCCTTCCCTGCGGGTAATTCGCTCTTGCCTAGCCCAGACTTCATCACCAGGTGGCTCCATATGAACGTGGATGAAGGGTTTGTTACTCGCTTCAAAGGCCTATGGGCTTTTAAATACCAACTTCCAGGGGTGCTAGCTGCCGGAAGAAAAGTAATTTAAAACCTCCAAAAGTCTGACTACATGAAGCTGGAGAGTTTGAACAGCTCCAGGTTCAAAAGCTTGGACCAGAATCCAAGCCTTGAGTCCTGGGATGTTTGGATGCAGTATCATGGTTCAGTCTTATAATGTGATACAAAGAAGACATTGAATTCACAGTGCAAATGGGAATGTAGTAAGTGACATACCTGAGTTCATGCTTTCCATCTCTGCAGCACTTGTCACAGGATTGCACTCAGCTTTGGGCATCGTGCTTCAGGAGAGATGGAGAACACCTGGAACTGGAGACGATTCAAAGGAGAGCAGCACATGTGAACAAAATTTCTTTGAAACATAACCTGCGTGCAAAGCCTGAAAAAAATGGCTTGCTAATGCTTGTGTGATGAAGAGCCTTGTCAGACAGCTGCAGGCAGCAGCTGGCATTGTGGGCAGGGGCCCAAGTTAAAATCAGGAAGTTTAGCAGGGAACCAGGATTCTGGTGCCATGAGCCAGCGAATAAGGAGTAACAAATTCTGGAACAGTCTCTTGAGGTTCCCTTCAGGTTCATTGTCTAAGATGTCTAGGAGATTTCTTTGCAGCGGAATTAACAATTACACATGCCAGTGGGAAAGAACTAAATGGTAATTTCAACACCTGCAGAAATTCTACCAAAACCTTTCCTAGAATAGGTGAAGTACAGTGTGTGTGGCATCCCAGGCCTTTTGACAGGGGTGGGTCGGATAAATATAAGCTGAACTATAGACCAGAATTTAAGAGACAAGGCAACCTGGATGAGCCAGTGTTTATTATGATCAGCCTAGCTTCAAGGTGCAGCAGTGTTGGATTGCAGTCTTGTTAACAAACAATTTTCACTAGTATGCCAAAGGTTCTTGCACTCTTCAGTAAGAGGATTCAACTCAGACTTCCCAGTTCTCCTCTTCCAGGTGCAAGGTGTTGTGAAGACCTCTACTAGCTCTTCATTTATTGAGGAGAGGAAAACACAATCGTTACACTCAGTAGGTAAGCTCTACACATCAAAAGCACAGTTCACCTAATTTCTCATCTATACTGTTGGAGCCAAGCGTTTCATGAATATATTGTCATAGATGCTTGAATTACTGCTGTGGTACTTTGCAAGATCTGTATTATCTCCTGCCTATGAAATCTTCCAGACTGGGCAGTCGTGAGCTCACAGCCCCTGAGGCACTCCTGCTGGTCGGTGTGCACAGGATACACCTGCCCTGCAGACAAAGGACTCTTGATTTTCCCCAATCTCTACAGCCACAGCAATCAAATCCTACTTTTCAAATTAGATCATTAATCCTGGAAGTGAAAAATTATGACCTAGATTCTGCTTCAGCCTAAACTCAAATGTGGAAAGCACTCCACATATAGGTATGCGTAGCCACGTTTGCTCCTCTGACAGGCTGACGTATTGCTGTGTAAGCGTGTGAATCCACTTGCTACTGCATACCTGTACCAAAAAGTGTCACCATGCTTTTCAGAGTTCATGTGTCTCCCACCCTGGAGGAATGTCCTGTGGAAGTCTTCATGGTCAGATAGGAACATGAAGTACTGCAGTACAGCCCTGTAAAGTATTACCAGTAACTGAATAGTACATCCCTCCCTTGCTTTCATAGAGATGCACACATTGGCTGTGCCTTATCCTGAGGGAGAGAGGAGAAAGCAGGAAATGGTCATTGATGTACTGATTTGTTTGCATATTTTGCCCCTCACATGCCACAAGATCATTATAATCAATATAGAAACCTACCTCTTCAATGATAATTTTTATTTGTTGATTGTTACTGCAGGGTGTGGTGTGTGCCCAAGTTAGGGGCCCTTTTAGGTAGGCCTCAATACGCCTTTGCCTTACAGTGTACTGCCACAAAAGACAGAAAAGAATCTTTTAACCTCGTAAAATCCAAGGTTTATTAGAACATAAGTTAGAAAAAATGAACCAAAGCAAACAGGAATTGCAACACATGGTCTTCACTAAGGTTGCAAGACTGAAATTCATATAAAGGATTTATAGAACTGTTTACATATGAAATAACTAGCTAAACAGCTATTTCAGAGCTGTTTTTAATATGCATTATCACAATGTTAGAGAGACTAAATATTCTCATCAACTGCTAAACCTGCAGTTTGTAGAATGTGGAAGCCAAATCTGTTTCAGATACAAACAAAACCCCAAAACCTGAGTGGAATGAAAAGCTCTGGCCGAGGCTGTGACAAAGGCCTAACACACAGCGCACAGCCAGCTGCCAGCAGAGAGAGGGAGTAATTCTGACGGTCCTGTGGCCTCTAAGCCACAGCAGCAGGAACTTAGGAAACAAATGCAATTTCTGACACCGTATACAGCTAAGTAGGTGTCTGGCTTTGCACAGGAACAAAGACTATTGCTACAAATAAAAGCATCACTGCAACAGGTTGCCCGGGGAGGTGGTACATCCCTGGAAACATCTAACGTCAGGCTGGGCTCAGAGCAACCTGATGAGTTGAAGATGTCCCTGCTCACTGCAGAGAGGGTTGGACTAGATGACCTTTAAAGGTCCCTTCCAACCCAAACTGTTCTGTGAATGTACAACATTTTGTTTAAAATCACAAAACCTGAAGGGCTGTACCTGTAGCAATAGTTGCTGTGCTGCAAGACCCCAAGAAAGCCAAACTTGCAATCTCAGCCTTCCACATAGGAATCTAATAAACAAAGACGAAAAATGTACAGTTCAGTGAATACTAAACATCTTCAGGATAATAATTTGTTTATATTATTTTGATCAATTTTTCCTGATTTTTGTTTCTTACCTGTGTTGCCTTTCTGGAACAGGATGGGTGCAGAATCAATTGTTTAACATTCGGATGTCAGGTGGATTCTCCCCCAGCTTCATCACTCTTCATGCTTGTCAAAAGCTAGGAATCTCAAGGAGGTCTTTTACCATGTAGACACCCATGGGGACAAGTCTTAACAAATCCCTGGGGGTGAACAAAATTTAACCCTGCAGAGAATGATGGCCCCTCATGAGGGAGTGTATCTCTTGATTTATAATTAACAGGGACCTCTAAGACTTGATATTAACAATCCCAAAATTCTCCCTTACCTGCTAAACCTATCTGAATGGAAGTTGAGTTTATTTTTCGGGGGTAAAAAATGCCTTCAAAACATGCTTCACTTCATATTCACATCTCACCCTGTAGTGATCTCTCACTCATGGAGCAGGTGCTTGAACACCTTTCTCACAATAAAAAAAGCCTTCTTGAATAGATGCAATGCATCCAGCAACATGCACCTGGCAACAACCTGTGCCTGAACAAGTCAGCATCTGCAGCACCTGCTTGGTGGCCCCTAACTGTGGGAGCTCAGCAGGAGTCCACACATGCAGTTCAGGTGCGTACTGAAGAAGGAATCTAGGGAAAAAAGTGGGGGACAATGCAATTAAGCGAGGTGGGAGTTGGGAATTACCACTTTTAAGTGGAGGAAACGACTGCTCCAAGGAACAACTGGTGACATGGGCTACACTGCTGACAAACACCGATCAACTATCTGTTCTGCTAAATGAAGAAAGTAGGATGTCAGGTTTGTGGATACCTATCCTGATAGGATGGGGGTGTGGATATCCATAAGAATGGGAAAATTCTCTCATGTTTCCTCACTGTTAATAGGAAGACTTGTAAGAAAGCTGCAAGTTTGACTTTGCAAGAATTATTGTTTCTCTTCCTTTCCCTGCTTAGCTCCATCTTTTCTCCAAACTGGAACTCTCATTAGCATTTGATAATTGTTTCAATTCTTTAAAGTCCTGTGAGACAGCTTTATATTAATGTGCCAAAGCAGAGCCAAATGACTTTCTATTTATTGTTGTCTAGTAGTGTGTAGCCTACGTTATGATTTGATGGAACAGCTCCAAGTTTTTCTTTTTTTCTTTAAACAGAAGTTACTGAGAAGGATGAACAAATAGATTAATGAGTTAACTCGGTACAGTTTATTAAGGTAATTAGAAATGAAACATAGCAATGGTCATACCACAGACATATAACAATAATCAGGAGGTGAATTATGACACCCCTTAGTGCTTCTAATCCACCCTGGGGCCCTTCAGAAGGTAATGTCTCTATTTTCCAACACAAATCAACCCGTTGTTCTCATTTTGTTAGTGGGTAATGCACAATTCACACCGTTCTTGCGTGGCACTGCTTTCTAAAACTGTTACATGTGTGTACATGCACACACATGTCCTCTGCAGGGCTTTTTTTTGCTGAAACCCACAGCAGTTAATCAGCATTACAACATACAGTGGTTCCGGGCAACATGCTGCTTAGAGTTTCCTTCAGCAAATGTCAAACCCCCAAGTCTGTTGTGAATAGGTGCAGAGATTTTTCTGCATCAGTAGCTGGCCTTCTGTTACTGACTAGTGCTTGTGATGAACGAGTTAGCCATCCCTTTTCGGTCACCACTGTGGGAAGAATATGTGACCCTGTGCGAAAGAGGAAATAAGAACAGAAAGCCACTCTCATCTAACACCAAGAAACTGGAGGGGAGTGTTAACTCTAGAGTGCTGATGGCAAAGACACTTATCAAACTCTGTCAGTATCATTTCTTCAGGGTTTTCCGAGGCTGGCTGATGGCGCCAGAAAATTTAAGTGTCTTTGCAGAAGATTATAGCTCTGGAGGGATCCATCATGTAGAAGCAAGTTATGAAGCAAATCTTATTCCTCTCTTCTTCTGCATGATCTGGCAAAGAAAGTAGAAACATGTAGCTGGAGATGGCTCTGATTCAGGAAGGAGAGGCAGACTGGATCCCTCTGCATAGTCTGAACTTTGATGGGAGTAATTTCCAGCTCTCTTTGCCTCAGCACAATTAACAAGTAAAAAAACCCCAAAAAAACTCATGAACTACAGGGTTGCCAGCGCAGTGTGAGCAATGCAGTGTTGGGGGATAGCAGGACTGGGGGGACACCAGATACGGTGGTGGTGAGGGTAAGATCGAGAACCATGAATCACTCCGCATGAAATCACCAGCTATTAAAAAAAAATATTTTTTTTTTTCTGTTCTCACTCATCTTCTCACTTTGGATCTCTCCCTGTGCCAAAGCTGCCCCCTTTATGGAACAATCAGCTGTGCAAGAGCTGCCAGATGTACGGAATGGTAGTTCTGGCTTTGTGTACCATCTGCCGTCAAGGAAGAATGCACAGAGCTTCTTCCTCTGGCTCCTCTCATCACCATGGCCTCATCAGTGTCTCCAGCTGATGTCCAATATGTCAATTCATCTTCCCTCTGGTGTAGACCACCCCTGTGTTCCACTCCCTACACCGGGAGCTCTCTTCACAACCCTCATGACTCAAAATACCATTGCATCCATTTTTCCCAGTTCCCTTTTCCCTCTCCTTTGGCCTCGCTGCTGGCAGCAATAGCTACACAGATTGGTGGCTGCAGTGTGATTAAGTTGTTTTGTTCCTGCCCTTTTCTATGTAATGAGAAGCTGTGAGCCAACTTTGGATCCAAGACTAGCCTGCCAGCCTTTGTACATCTGTAGATATCACTGATAGGAGCGAAGTGCATTTGAGACATTTTTCAAGTTAGCTCCTGAGAGACTGACATCCCCTAAAGGTGGTGCCAACACTCACGATTAGTTTCTAAAACTTGCTACAATTAATATGGTCACAAATTAATTTGTGTCTAGGCAATAGATTATCAAAAAAAAATGGGGCAAGTCTCATAGTTAAACTAGTAGCAGTTCTAGATCCCTCGGTGATTTAAAACCAGAGTCACTTAGGAATATAAGAAGCAGATAGTGATTTGAGTTGCTTCTCCCACGCGCATCATTGCTCCCCTCACCACAATTCTACTATTTATTTGCACTCTCACCTGTGAGGCGAGAAAGCAACAGGTAGAACAAATGTATTATCTGAGGTTATCCACCTCCACCTAAGGGCCATGCTCAGGTAAGTCCCAAGGGCTCATGGGCTCCAGCAGGCACAAATAGGGAAAACCCAAACATTGTGTCCCCCTGTGCTGACTGGGTGGTAAGTGCTTTTGGAGTATAGATAAGAGTCACCCTTCCACTGAGATTTTAGATGCTGCACCATCCCAGTTGTACAGTTTAAAAGGTCCCTCTAAGTACTTATAAAAAAAAAAAAAACACCACAAACATTTTTCAGACCTTCCCTCTTAAATCAGACCATAATGCTCACAAAAAAGAGAGTGCAAAGTCCCCATGAACACCAGACCTGCTCATCGGAAGATCCTGAAGAGATATAAGGGAAACTCTGACTGGATTGCTGCCAACTATACAGCTTGAGGGATGTGGCTGGTGGGCTGTGGTGAGAGCACTGTCAGGGGGGAATATAATCAGGCAGTAAGTTCTGTGTAATGCATCTGAAGTTATTTGTTCCTTTCCTACAGAATTCATGATTGAGGCTCCTGCAGACGGAGTGGTTTGACTCTAAAGCAGATTATATATTGCTCCGTATGTCATTTTCTAATAAAAAGTTAAAATAATTTATATTTTAAAAATGCTGTTCTAAAATATTCCTTGTGGAAAACACTCTTCCTCCTTCCCCTATCTTCTACCGACGTACAAAATCTATCGTTTATAAACAGCCTTCATGAAACAACCATATGCCATTAATGATCAACAGACAATTTCATGTGGGTGAAGTACTGTGCTGTACAACAGATCATGGCAGGGATTTGTTATATGAGTGCTTAGGATGATAAACCATTTCTTCAAACACCAGTAAAACCTCGGCAGCAGCCACCAGCCCACCTATCAAGCACCTGTGAGGATAAGATCAGCCCGTTATGTATGAAGGAAACTGTTCAACCTATATTAGCCATTCAGGGGAAAATAATCCTCATATTTCATAGTATAGTTGAACAACAAAAAATCCATTTGATACAATTTTTTGATCTTCTCAATTTGCTCCGAGTTGAGCTGTCTGAGATACTCCAAGGTGATATCACCATTAGTTCGTTTCTCTGAGCCATACCTCTTCAAGCTGGGGTAGTGCAGGCTCTCTGGTGCTCCAATGATCTTCAGAACATGCTCAGAATCTAACCCAAGGGTTTCATACTTACCCAAAATATCATAGTGAATGTTGCAAGGGTCACAGAGCAGAAACATTGGTTTCCAGTGAATGTCAAGAGCATTCGGCGGTTTTGCTGTAATGAAGTTGACAAACTCCTGGAAACTCACTTTTTCAGAAGAATTTTTGGTTTTCCTGAACATTGCCTTAATCTCATTAGCAACAGTGATACTGTAGAATGGCTCAGAGTGCAGAAGTTTGTCTCTGTAAGCTGAAACCAGGCGTTCCAAGGGATGTCTGGTGAACATCACTTTGGTGTAATTGTTCAGAAATTCCTTTTGTATGGCAGGAGGGTAAGTCACCAGCTTTTTGATCAGTGAGGTTTGGTGGATGTGGTCGTGCTCAATTTCAGAAGCTTCTGCATTCAAGTCTGCTTGGAGAAGAAAAATAGTTCTCTTCCAGTTGGAGCAGCCTACCTTGGGCACCTCACAGTAGATGAATCTGTGTTTGTGCTCCACAAAGAGCTGGTTTGCAACATGAGAACCCGATTTGCTTCTTAATTTAAGAGGGTTATTCTTCAGGCAGAGAGATGTCAGTGTGCTTTTGCGATCGTTTTGAATTGCCAGCCAATCTTCGGTGGGATTGGGAAAAACACCTGCAACCAAAAGAGATATTTAAACCATTAGTGTAAAACAGACTTCTGTAAGCCTTTCTTTGTGACAATCAGGGCACTCAATCTATCTCCCCGCATACAAAAACTAATCAAGATGCTAAAATCAATTTTGTGTTTACAGTCACCAGATTCCACTATGGCAAACATGCCACACACTATGTGTTTCCTACTCAGTGTAAAGTTTGTTAAAATGAAAACCTTCAACATGTTAGCAGTATTACTCTAAGAAAGATGGATGTTCTAACACTTTAATGTCAACTGTTTTTTGTAGTGCTCTTCTTCCCATACATAGTTAAGATAGTTCCCACAGCGACAGGGCCTTGGATATTTTCGTAGTGTTATGACTTAGGCTCCATAGTTATGTTCTAACACATTTGGGAAAGGTGTCCCTGGTTCTAGACAACGCCAAATCTTTCTGTTGGCAATTCTTTACTCACCTGTTAGGTTTTTTTGTCTCTTACAGAAAAACCCAAAAAGAAATATCCCAAAAAGAAAATTTGGGAGAAGGAAAACTAACACCTTCTGGTTCATATTGTTTCCACAGGTAGGAGGGTGACGTGATCTCTAACGCGGAAATCTGCCTTTCTGTCAACAAGGAAGGATAATACAAGTTAGATTTTTGTATGACTGATATAACAAAAATAACACGGTATTCTCTTACAGAATTTATGATAGCAGAAAGACCTTTCAAGCTGTATAAAACCAGACTTTGCTAATAAGTAAAAATTCGCCTATGAAAAAGACTCACGATGATTGTACTGTTAAAGCAAACATACAGATAATACGACCATTTGAAAGTATTACAAAATTCCCTCCTTTCTTAGCAAATACTCCTCCCTTCTCCTTTAAAGCTGGTGTTCCTGCCAGGCAAACTCATCTATACCTTCACATTATGCAACAATAACCTCATCTACGATTACAAAGATGTTTTGGGGTTTTTTTAATAACTTTCTGTGTTGGAGTCTGGGAGCACAAAGTTTTCTGTAACCTGTAACAGGCATATCCGCAAGCCTATGGCGCATTCAGGCTGAGATTCTTCCCATCTCTTGCCCCAAAGCTTTCTACGTTGTACAAATAAATCAATATTCACTGTAGGAGGAGCTCTCTCACATTCAGCAGAGAATTCTGGATGCCCCATCCCTGGATGTCTTCAAGGCCAGGCTGGATGAGGCTTTGAGCAACCTAGTCTAGTGCAAGGTGTCCCTGCCCATGGCAGGGGGGTTGGAACTAGATGATCTTTAAGGTCCCTTCCAACCCTAACCATTCTATGATTCTATGATTCTAACTACTAACAACAGATTAATTCTCCCATTCTCTCTCTCCTAAAGACATTGCAGTGCATGTGAGTTTGCTGCCATTGCTGCTGCTGCACAGGAGCCCCAGAATGGTTCACCATGGCGGGAAGCATATAGAAGCAACAGAGGAAACAACAGAAAAGGACATGTGCCGTGATCACAGTTAAAAGGAGAGAAGGCCGACGTAGTCCAACACTCAGCGTATTCTCTCTCCTGCGCTCACTCCTTCTGCCCCCTTGCACTTTCTGGAGAGAGAGCTCTCCAAGTCCTCTGTGCAATCTTACTGGTGTTGCACCCATTAGAAAGCTCTTAATTGCATGCTTTTCATCACTTTTTATTTAACATAGCAAAATTAAGTGCAAAACCATGACTACTGGACATATGCTCAAAGAAGTCAAGCCACACTGTCTTCCTTTTCTGCTTTTCAATTTTTCACCCTGAACCTGCTGGCAATAAAAACATCATTGCCTGGATTTCTTGAGGATGTTACTTCAACATTTTTTGTTGTTGTTGTTGTTTCCACAAAGACACAACAGGCCCACTCTACAAGTTATTTGTGGTTATTTGCCTCCTGAGGGAACGAAGCTGTTTATGAGCTGGTCAAACACAGGAGACAACTCCTCTTCTAAGACATTTGCACAATTGTGGAAGCAAAAGAATCCTTATTTTAATTCAGGAGAATGGGCAGACCACAAGCAGGGATAGAACGAGCTCCAAGGTGACAGATGATGCCATCTGGACCCCTTAGAAAACTCTAAAGTGCAGACTGGCTGTAAGAGCTATAACTGTCCATCAACAAGTGAAGTCAACATGATGATTTGGAGAAGCTACCTGAAAGTGAAGTCCGAAGGCTTCTTCTGAAGACGTTTGCTGATGGGAGACTCCAATTCTGTGTAATGCGAGGTCTCTAATGATGAAAATCATCTAAAAGCAACCTGAGGAATAGGAGAAAAGATAATTCTGAGAGCCATTTTGGCAGAAGAGGGACCAGTTACCTGAAAATAAAAAAGGGGAAAAAGATTCCCAAAACAAAACACATCCTTATGATACATTCTGTGTCAGTAGATCAGACGAACTTTTTATTCTGTTGTTTCACTTATGTTTTTTCCAGATATTTGTAATTGTGTCGTTTATTTTAAATGTAATGAATTAATACTTCTGTTTGCATTTCACCTCATCCTAACTTCAATTAGGTGCAGTTCGAGGTGACTGGGTAACTACAACGCATTCCTCAATCAAGGTGTGGTGAGTCTATGAACACAACTCTATAACAGATAGTCTAGTTCTGCTGTAACCAAAAGGCAGCAGAATGGGCTCCCGCCGGCAAGGTGGAAACGTGGCACCATAGGACTCAAAAAAATGGCAGAAATTATTTCTAGTGACAAGTAACACAACAAGGAGTCGGATATCTAAATATCTCTTTGGAACTAACATATCCCCAGAGGAGAAAATACTAAAACTAAATACAGGGCATCAATCTGCTTTGTTCTTGTTACACATAGCTGTGGGGGGCTCGTGGATTTTGCTTGTTTATTTTCTATTTATTATTCTTCTAGATAACAGCTTTACACTGCACTGCTGGTTTTTCCTTGTTCTTCAGATCACAACATTACAGATCAACTATACATAGCTGTGGCTTAATATTTTCACCTCTGCATGTCTTGCAGATTTCATCTGAAACCATTTTATGGCTCTCTTGGACATTACTAAACAGTAAAGCAGGAAGTAGGAGGAATGACCCTTACAGAACCCTTTCTTGCAGAACCCTTTCAGAAGGATTTCTACCAGGTGGTAAGATCTTTTGAGGCCTGTCAGTTAACTAGTGTTTAATTCCTTCAATGTGTGTCCAGCTTATTTGATGGTTTTCTAGCTTCTTAGCCAAAACATGCTGCCGTATCAAGTTGAATACCTTATACAATTCTAAATCCAATGTATCAATGCTATTGCTTTAATCAACCAAACCCAAATAAAAACAGTAAGTCAGTTTGGTGAGATCCATTTCCTATAACATATAACAAAGCTTCTATGTGAGAGCAACCAGAGCAATTTCTCAAGCCAAGACTGGTAGCAAATGGGGAACAGATTATTGGAGAAAGTGATGCCAACCATCCCATGTGCACGTGAGATGGAAAAAAAGGCCTGAAGCCATCATAAAATGAGAAATTTGTATTGAATTCCAATCTTCTTTGCACTACTGATAATTCTACCATGTCCTTCTACTAATCCATTGTTAAGATTCTTTTCTTTCCCATACATACTCCTCATAACAAAAATCAAAAAAAGTTGTATCACATTTTTCACATCTTTGTTCTCAAGTTTGCTGACCATAAAATGTTTTTTCCATCCTTCTTTTTTCTTCAAGAATTTTATGACAATTTCCTGGTTTTAATTATTTTCAACATTCCCCTTTTTTATATGCTATACTGGATATGGTGGATATGGTTATGGCAACCCATTTGCACATCCCCTGGATGTTAGGCTAGATCATTTCACACAAAAGAGCTCTCTGTCTCAATTACAAGATTGTACTTCTCCAGGGTTCTCAACAAATTGTCAAATGCCTGAGTTATCAGGTAGTTTTTTCTGTTAATTTGCTTTCTCTTGGTTCATGGGTCTCATGCTTGCTTTCCATTTTGCGATTGTAGACCTTCTGTAATCATCCCATATGTCTGTTAGTAGTCTGGACTTTAACTGTTTCTACCACATGCACCACAACAACTCACGCTTATCCAACCACAGACTGTGGTTTTGTAATGAGTTCCTTTACCCCTGACCAAAACAAGGTCTGATCTAGAATCTCCAGCACTCTTTCAATTAGGAAATATTTGTTATTAACACACCTTTGGACTGTCTAAAGTCATGTAAGTGCACAATCTAGCACATCATACTCATTGAAGTGCTCCTTCCCATCATTTTCCTAGCACAGGCACCAAAGGAGCAGACTGTGCTCCCTTTAACAAGTATCACTGGTACATCAATCTGTCCTTGAACTGCTAAAACAATGACTCATAATATAGCATTCCCTAATCCTTCTCCTGGAAGTGCTGAACGATTGCAATTGAATAATCTGCAGGTTTTAAGCAAGTGCTTAAAAAACTTAGTCTGAAAAAAGCAGTGTTTTGATGCTTTTATAAAAAATTAGAAGTCCTATAACTGGAAATGTTGAATAATGTTAAGTCTTTATGTATGACACCTATTACCCAAATACAGAAATACATGTGCACACACTTGTGTGTGTGGATATGTATATATATTTCTGAACTATACGCATATGTACATAAAGATACACACACATATGTGTAGTTCAGAAACACATTAATATCAGTTACACTGGCATATTATTTGCTCCAAGTAAACTAAGTAAGTAAGTTGATAAGGATTTAAATTCTCCTGGTGATAAATTTACAAAGGTGTGTCTCAAGCTAATTTTTCGCAAAGACAAACCTCGGTCACAGCTGAGCACATGGGGTGATCCTCTGCACCCTACCTGACGATAAATGGGGCTTTCCAGATTAAATGGATGAAATTACAACAATACTTATTTGTGTTTCTGATACGTTTGAAGCCAGAAGTGAAAAAGAGTACCAGGAGGGCAGCTCAGTGGAAGGTAGGGAAAAACCTCTGGGAACAGATAACATTCTCAGTCGCCGAGCCCCATTCTGTACTTAAGCCCTGTTAATCCCTTCAAAAAGACAACTGCAAATACATACATACCGATATGTACGTGGGTACATAGAAGGTGAGGAGGGGTTGACTAGTAGAAATCCCCCCAGGTACAGCCAGAATAAAAAATGAACAGGAGAAACAAGCTTTGCTGGACACAGTTCTGAGTTGTTGGTTTAACAGGGTGAACTGTGTCTTTTGGAGCAAGACCTTTGCTTATCCAAATCTGCAGCCCCCTTGTTCCTGTACAACTCACTATGAATGGACAAGAGGGAGAGAGACCCCAGAAAGTGGAGTCTTGGCAGGCAGGCCAGCCTGCTCCATGAAGTGGGAAATCATTAGGGGTTTAGGAATCTCCAGCAGGCTGGAGACAGCCAAGGGCTAGAAAAACCATCTGATCTGGGTCATTTTGCTATCAAGATCCAGGGTCTGACATCATCTCACCTACAGTAGCAAGGTCAGAAAGGTGTTACCTGAGAACAGGTACAAGCTCTGTAGGGAGACAACATATGAACAAAGACTGGAGGCTACGGAGGAAGAGACTGATGGTGGGGTCCTACAGAATAGCACACTTTGCAGCAGGGAGGGGGGTACAAAGTCACCATTTCCAGCACAGACACAAGTTAAAACACTTGTTCCCTGCAATGGTCATCTCAGCCCTCAGATTTCTTTGTGGTCTCAGCAACTGCAGTGCTACCTTCCCAATTGCCATCATCAAACTGCTTGTTATTCTCATTACACCACCTTCTCATGCCTGTCTTTCAGCTTCTCCTTCTCTATTTCATCCCATGTCATCTCCCTGTCTTGCCTTCCAAAGTTTTTTTTTACCTATCATGTCTCATGTAGTATTAAAAGCTCATTTTACTTTCTGATGTCATATTGCTAGATACTGCTACCACTAGACCCTGCCAATGAATAGCTTCTGCTTTCTCCTTTGCTGCCCCATTTTTGTAAGAAGCCTCTGAAGCACCAACAGAGCTGTTACATTTTCACCTAAAATCACTCCTTAAAATCCTCCTTTTCAGGGATGCCAACACCAGTTAGGCTGCCAGTGTGCTAGAACTGTTACCAATGAGCCTACAAAAGAGCAAGTGAAAAGAAGAGCCAATCTGGGGATGAAAAGAACAGAAGGGAAGAGAAAAAAGGAGTACATGGGAAAAGGCAGCACAGAGTCTGACAGAAAAACTCCCAGAGAGGCAGAGAGAAGCAACCTGAGGAAAAGTGGCGGAGCCAGTGCCATGAGAAATAGAAAGGCTGTGTAGCTTGCTCAAATGATGTTGTGGGAAAGGAAGGCTGAGAATGGGAGTGGAAAAGACAAAGCAAAATTCAGTGAAGTAAAGATGGAAAAGAACAAGTTCAAAGAAATTGGTATAGAAGGGAATATGCAAAACTATCCAGTAAATTACCACAGACATTTAAAGAGGAACGACATTAAATACACTGCAGTCACTCATGTGCTGGAACCCAACCTATGTGATCAAACTTGTGCCTGTTTTGGTCCCTGTAATTGTAGCCAGAAAGGCTACAGGCCTTTTTTACAGGATTTTGTAAGTATGACCACTTCCCATTGATGTTATCAGGGAGCAGAGAGGGACAGCTCTTCCCCTTGGGATGGGGAGCTGGGAGCCAAGTGCAATAACCGCATGGCCAGTGCAGCAGGGGCCTCACCAGCCTCAATTCATCACCACCCTAAAGGGTGAAGACCTGGACATGGTGGCCAGCTTTATCCAAGAGACTAGATCATCAGGCAGAGCCACTGTGACCTCGGCTTGTGGGTGGGCCCAGCTCGGTTGGGCCAAGGGGAGCTGGAGGCCAGCGCTGCTGCAGCATCGCTGGGGCAGGGACTGATGGCCCTCGGGGCTGACATGGGGCCCTGGACTGTGGGCAGGGTGGGGGCAGCCTCAGGGGCCAGGCAGGGACAGTCGGTGTCCTGTTAGTGCTTTCAGGGCCTGGCAGATACTATGAGAACAAAATCCATCCCCTCTGCTTCGTTACCTTGTAATGGGCTGTGGGGCCTTCTTATCGAAACACAATTCAAAATCACACACACAAATGAACGGCCATTTAAACAACTGCAAAGTCAATCATGGGAGAGCATCCTTCACCACTTTCTTTCAGGTAATCTAGATGAGCCTAAGAAACTTGCAAAGGAAGAAGAAAGGGAGAAAAGTGAGTACGGAAGAACTTAGAACATGATGCACGCCCAACATGGTGGCAATGAATGACCTTCTCCCAGGCTTGTTTCAGGGAAGATGGGGCCTCAAAATCCCTCTGCTTTTCTCATTATGTTGATAACTAGGTCCCTGGTTTTTCATATGTCTTACAGTTCCCTCCCATATTTCTCAGTTACTGATGGTAATAGCAATGTTGTCCTTGCCATTCAGGTCTACCCACCTCGTCTCAACACTCAATCCCTTCTGTCCCCTCCTGTTTTTCACCTCCCTGGGTAAACTTGATTCATTAAATTGCACGCCAAATAGCATGGACAGAACTGACTGTAACAGTCCCAGTTCCTTAGCACACAAGCCCCAGGCAACCTCCTGGCTGCTGTTCACCTTACTATATCCTTCTTGTATTCCCTCTGCCATAACTGATGTCAGCCATGATCTCTTTCTCTTTTTACACTCCATTGCATACAAAATGTCTCTGCTAATATTATTTTCCTTTTTGCTCCCAACTCCTCCAGTTTCTTCTATCATCCTCATACAGCTTTTGACCCTCATTTTCAGGATCCAACACAGTTTTTCCAAAACCATACCTCTGCTTTGTTCGCCCCGACTCTTTCTTTTTGATACTCCAGCTCTGAAGACTCCAGTACAGGAGTCATGTACAAGTCCTTACACTGGTGTTTTGATGCCTGCTCTTTTACAGAAATAATCTCTTCGCCTGACACATCCTGACGCTTACTGACAAACTGTGTGTCTGCATTCTTCTTTCTTCCTACATCAATCTTCCTTTCCTTTCTGGTCTTCTCCATATTGTAGGACAAGCTGTTCAGCAGAAATGTTCTGTTTAAACCCTGTTTTTGTGAATCATATTTTTGCATCATACTATGGAACATGCAGTGTCAAATATTAAGAAGTTAGGAAATAGTAGGATTAATGTGGTGGATGAGCTAAATCATAGAGAGCAAAAGATGAAGTATGTGATGGCTTTTGGCAGCAGTCTTGAAACTAAAGAGCTGGCATTTCAGAGTATTGAACGTTATAGCACACTCTTAGGTGCAAAACAGTCTTGCTAATTCAGTTACAGATATGAATGCTCAAAAGATTTGCAAATCTGGTTTCCAGAGCCTGCTCAGGTACCCAGAAAATGGAGAATGAACAGTCAGTGAGAGCCTCTGAAAAGGTGGGCATCCCACACCACATGGGATTATCGTGGCAGACAAAGAAGCCAAACTCTCATCCTAAAACATCTTGCCTGATTCACTGCACACCTTCCCTCATCTGCTGTAGGTAGTGTACAGCCTTAGAGCATCTCAAGAGCCTGACCATCCTATCAACTGAGTGTGTTGTGTGAAATATCTCCTTTCTTTAAAAACCAAGTGCTGAAAAACTACTGAAAAAATGTATTCATGTGGCATCCTAACAACATGCACAAAAATAATTGTCAGTGGTGAATCGTTTAGCTCCTTGGCCGATCTTATGATACTCATCCTAATGGAATAACTAGTAGTGGCAGCAGGTTGCTATTGTCTGAACAAACGCGGCATCAACAATGACGAGACCCAAGCTTGTCAGACTTACTGCTGACAGCAACAAAACGACAGGACTCTGGCATGCAGGATGCCATTCCTGGCACTGGAGGAGAATGGTCCCATCACAGCTTGTCCCTGCTTCCCCTGCTCCCACCATCAGCACAGCCTGCCCAGAGTCTTCCACTCCTGCTACCCCCAATTCCACCTCCTTGCACTCCACTCCCCAGCAGCTCTCCAACACTGAATTTCCTTCCTGCTGGATATATATTTGCATGGGCACCAGTGCTTTTCCCTCAGCCCCCACCCCAGGTGTGACCCCTTCTTCCCCAGTCCCTGCTTCTGCTCCTCAGGCAAAATTTTAACCCGGTCCCCAGCAAATCCTCACCTCCAAAAGTCATCCTCATATTGTTCCCAGCCAGCTTGCCCAGCAAATCCTGTTTTCCAGCTTCCCAAATGCCCATCAGATCTCACCCTGATTCTGCTGCTCAGTCTTCCCCATGCACCAGCCAGCTCTTTGCTGCCAGACTCCTCCCTTAGTCTCCTCAGTCAGCCTCACAGCCCCCCACACCAACCACACTTCCGAGCCCAGCTCGTCAGAGCTGTCTTTCCTTCTTCCAAGCCTCCCACGCAGCCCCGCTGCTTCTCGCTCTCGGCTCTCTACTCAGACGGTCCCAGGCTCTGCACTTCAGCTCCTCTAGCTATTTTAGTATCTCTCAAACTATACTGACACATTTTCCTTTCCTTTGCCTCCCACATCAATTTTCACACTACTCATCCAAGGCAGTTTCTTCCTG
>NW_010226672.1:23947-37631 GCF_000690775.1 Eurypyga helias
ATTTTACCAGTGATCCCCAACACTTTCCCCCCAAAAAACCCTTGTTCATGCTTGCTGAGTTATTTCAAACAGGTAGTTTACTCCCCTGTGCCACCTTGTCCACTGGAGGTTTCACGGAGGATATACAAGACCTACCTCATTTTTCAAGTGCTTTTTCCAAAGCCTGCAAAGTACCACAACTCCTTAGAGGAAAGGTCACCAGGACCATTTAAGATGAGAAAAAAGGAGCACAGTTTCCAAAACATCCTGTATAAAGACATAAACTATTTTTGCTCAAAGACATTTAAAAATTATCCTGAGGCAGTTATCTAGCATGGAAAATTTCTGCTTAAACACCTGGACAAAAACCTGTGCAGCTGCAAACTTTATTGAAACAAGAAGAGTCAAGATGCATATTACCCTTAGCAAAGCCAGAAAGTGAATGAAAGACTCGGTCTCTTCATTTCAGGCACCAGAAATGTAACAACAACTTTTCGCTGTATGTTAAACTCCCCTGTTCTTAACCAAGGAGATGTATAGCCATGAAAAATAGACTGCCAAAATCAAAAATTGTCTGTAGATTCATTTCATCATGGTGTGATTTCAAAAGCTAAATAATGTCACAGTTTATTTCTTGGGAGATTTGATGGCTATTTCTAAATACATAAATGCGAAAAAAAAACCAACCCAAAACACCAAAATAAACCAACTCTGTGACAAAGAAATTGCTCTTGGTGGAGACCTGGCTGCACTATGAAAATAGAGGACATGAAAAGCTACTAACAATCTAATTCTACTCACCCATCAGACAACCTCAATGGAGATTTCCCATTCCTCTGGGTAAATAGAAAATAAAGATTCAGACAACGATGAGTCCAAAGAGACACACTCATTTTATGCTTAGTCTGCAAAGGAAATAGGGGAAAAGTTTTTGTTTGCTGCTTACCTGGACTTCAAGGCTGGGTAAACTGTTTCTGCATCCACACAGATGCTATCCCAGGAGAGCATCTGGAACACTCTGTACATGTAGTATTTGTTTTGATTAAAAAATGCCCAGCTAAAAGATGCAGGTGTTTCCCTGTGAATGTTCAGGTGAGCATCTCCAGTTGCACGTTACAAAGCAATGTGCCGTTTCTGTCTCTGGGTATAATAAGCAGCATTTAACCACTCCCTGAGTATGGTCTAGAGCAGCTGTGGGAGCCTGCCAAGTGCTTCAACAGCAGCCTGCCAAGAGGCTGCCTGCTAAGCAACCAAGAAGGAGGATGGTTGGGAATACGAGGGTAAAGGTAACTTCGTTGAGAGCGACTCTGATGTGATAACGTATATTATTGTTAAACGAGGAACAAGAGGAAAGATCAATTCAAACCCAATGGACTCTATACAGGAAGACTCCAATAAACCCTGGGAACTGGAAGGTGAGTTCTCATGGGAAACACGGCTAAAGAAGAAGGAATTCAGTAGAGCTGGCAGTTCCTTAAAGTAATGATGTTTAGGGTACAAACAAACAATCCCACACAGTAGGAGGATCGGAAGTATGGTCAGAGATCAACTTGGCTAAGCAACAGAGTCTTCAATGACCTGAAACACAAGAAGGAAATGTGCAGAAAGTGGAAACCAGGTCAAGCTCCTAAGTATGAAAGAATAGCACAAGATGCTGAAACAAAGTCAGAAAAGATAAAGCACAAATTGAACTGCAAAAAGCAATGGGCATAAGGGATAGACAGAAAACAAATCTGTGAGGAAAAGAAAAACCTAGTGATAGCTCACTTGCAGAAGGCTGAAGCACATTTCCCATCATTTTTCATAAAAGGGTGTTCTGTAATTACATGACTAATAACTAAACTCAGTAAGAAAGAATCCATCTAAAATAGGAAAAGAACAGGTCTGAGAATAATTTGGAAATACTGCAGCTCCCCTCATCCTCAAGTATGCCTCTACAGCACGTCTCCATAAAGGTTCCCTATTGGTCGTTGACTGCACCATCTCCCTTGACTGTGATTGGACCCTACACCCCTGGACAGATACAGATGGCTATTTCGTAGGCAGCTGAAGCCAGGTGAAATGAATGCTACCTACAGCGACAGCTGGGTCTGAGGAAGTGCACATGAAGATAGCTTGAGAACAGAGCAAAGCAAGCCCAGAGCCATCGGCTTCCTCTGAAAACTCTGAAGTTTTGTGAAGAAGTGAACATGGTGCTTATCCATAAAAAACAAGAAACAAGGAGGAGACCAATTCTGGAAAAATACTAGAATAAATTAAAAGAAATTATTAATAAAAGGTTAGAGACAGTTTAAAAAGCCAATAGCCAACATACCAAAAATATAAAGCAGTATAATTTCTATAACAGGGAAACAAGTCTCATAAATAGAGAAGCAGCAGGTCATGTAATATGCTTTAATTTTAAAAATGTGGCTGACATTTACTCATAACCTTTTAAGAAGTAAATTAAAGTGAAACTACTTCAGGGAGAGTGCAAAACTACCTGGGGAAAAAAAAACCCACGACTTTAAGACTAATCTTTAGTCATTCATTGTCAAACTCAAAAAATCTAATCAGTGAGATCCTAGCTGGGTCTATTCTGGGCCAGGTAACAGCCCAAGCCACTAAATGACTTGGATAAAGGAACAATCCTTCAACCTTGTAGACAACAATAAGCCCAGATGAACAGCAAACACACTGCATGATACATTAAATGCAGAATGCTCTTGACAAATAAGAGAAATTATCTGTAGGAGAGAACACATTGCAATGCACTTGAGTTTACAAGCGTGAAGTTCTTGGGGGGGAACAGTTTGTAAAGATGTAGGATTGGCAACATCCAATTAGGCTGCCAAAAAGGGATGAGGGGTAGCAGTCAGTCACAATGAATAAGTGAATACATGAATAAGTAGTGTTACACCACATGTGTACAAGAATGGAAACTACATATTAGGAAGATAAACCATTTTGCTTGTAAAATACATTAAGGAATACCTCATATTATATTTCTGGCTAGCACAGCAACCAGTGGCACTGTGTCCTGTTCAAGCAAAACTTAAGAGAGAAGGTAGACCAACTGGAGAGAGAGCAGAGAAGAGCAGAGAAAATGGTCAGTTGTCTGGGAAAAAAAACCAAGAAAGAAAGGCTGAAAGAACTGGGGTTGCTCAGCCTAAAGAATAGAAGGCCAACCAAACACATGAAAATTATCATATGCATGATACCTGTAAAGTGGTAAGGAGGGATTCATTTTTTTTATCTGTAGTGGACACAAAGTGATGGGTTTAAACTATGACACTGAAGTATATGTTACATGTTAAGAAAATCTTATTAACAATAAAGATAATTAAATACTTTTTCATTTCTGAGGTACAGTTGATTTCCTCTTGGAGCTTCAGAATGTACAATATGAGGTCTTGAGGTCTTTTTCAGTCTCCTTTTCTGTAAGTCTGTGGTTCATCCTGTTGTACAGTTGAGAAGACCCATCTAAACTCTTTAGAGAAGCTACATTTATCAAAGTTTTCATACTAAATTATACAAAGCCAGATTGTCGTTTCAATATCGTGACTTGGAAGTAGTGAAGCCACTACAGGACTTACCACTGCCCAGATTGGCATGACGTCACTTTTTTCTTTTCTACTGTACATCCTTTTAACACTCATAAGAAACGTGGAGAGTTCTGGCAAAAGGACTGCTATCTTCCAGAGGCTAGCGTATCTGATATTTGATGGTTGTACAATGCTTTTCCAAATGTCAGAAATGGGCCCGTCTCTTTCCTGGGGATTCCTCATGGAGGCTGCTAGGGCAGTACTCTTACCTGCCGAAGCCTGCCTTTCTGGTGAGCTACTCCACCAACCGCTAATAAGACACGGAGCTCATTTGCTGCAGGGGCTACTTATGATGACGAGAGATGGAAGAGCTCTAAACTGAGTGGAGATGTGGGTAGAAAATATGGAGACATACTTTGTTAGAGGGTTACAGAATCAGGTTGCTTAATTTCAGATTTTTTTTTTAATGTTTCTTGTTTTAAGCAAACTTCAAGATGGTATGAATTTAATAAAGTGCCCTCACTGGGCAGAAAAGATTTAATTCCTTTTGCCTGCCTTCCACAAAAGATCCAGTTCTGTCAATGCAATTCTTAGCAAAATGATTGCATCGTATGGACGACCAGCTGAAAGAAAATCTCACAGGGGTGTTTGTTGTAGTAATGCCTTACCTGAGTTCCTAGGACATGACTCCCATGCCAGCAAGTTACACTGCTGGCCATTACCTGACTGCCTCTACATTTCACTTATGTAGGCATGTTCAGGTGATCTTGTAGGGGAAAAAAAACTCCTTAAAGCAGTTTGAACCTTGCAGAAAAATTACATTTTTAACATTTTCTAAACTATTTGAACCAGGAAAAATACATTTGATACTGTTGCCTGGCCTTCTGAAATTCTAGTGAGCACTGCATTTGTCTAAAAAACAGAAGATAATTTTTTTCTGTGGGACATACTTTTTAAATTCAGAGTAAAATACAACCTAGCATGAGATTCATACTTGCTTAATACAGAATACTGCAGGACTCATACAACAGAAATATTGTTTTCACAAATTCACTATCCTATAATTTTTCTCTGGGTAAACTTTTTAGACTTCGCTGAAGACAAGTTTTGGTGAGGGCTAGGTATCTCATCTCGAGTAAGGCTGATAAGAAAGTTGTTCAAAGGAACAAATAAACTAAAGCATTCATTTATTTTACCAGAGTTTAAAAACTTTCTAAAACCAGGGAATACCCATACATGTAAAGGCAATCTGTCTGTCTTCCTGCCTGAGCATACAGACCTTTCAACTATAACCACATCCACCTAAACCCACCATGCGATATCAGTGACTGAGCCCCGAAGATAAATGCCATTAGCTGTGCTCCTGAGCACATCTTCCGGTGAAATTAAGCGGAAGATATACTAAAATGTTTGATAACCTTAAAAGGCCCAAGGTCCAAGTTCCAGTATATGAAGAAATAGCTATTCTGAGGGAAATGCCCTGGTCCTTTGAGGATAAAAGATGCCCATGAATGATATTTGCAGATGCGAGAGATTTTGTGACTCTCTGAAATTGTTTTATGATATCAGTTTTCTTATAAGCCTGCAAAGATGAGGGATATTAATTCGAATCTTTCTAATTAGTATCTAAAACTAAGTAACAATTAAGATAAACTGCAGCTTTCCCACAGCCTCTACTCCTCCAAAAAGAAAAGAAGGAATAGCAGCATCTGAATTTAGAATAATTCATGTAGCTTTGGAAAAATATATCTGCACAAAGCCCTGCAATAATACACTCTGGAAAGGTCATCACTTTCGAAATTATTAACCCTTCACTGTTTGGTGGGGGTTTGTTTTTCCCACCACAGGTCCCAGTTCAGTCTGACTATGGTAATACAAAGACAATATGGTTTTTAACAGCCCTTTTTAGAATTTCTTAAGAAACAGGACATGTTGTATAACCACAAAATGGGTTGTAAAAATGTGACTAACCATCCACATGCCCAGCTATGTGAATGAAAAATGTCTATGTGAATGAGAGAGGAAGAAGGCAGAAGCACTTTATACAGTCACAATGAGGTGGCACATTTAGAGGTATCTCTTGCTTCATCCATGGAACACAGAGATGATTAAATGTATAAACCGTACCTGGTTTACATTTGTGTGCTTACACAGAGAATCTGCAGATACAGTTGACAAGGGTTTCTAACTAGTGAAGCACTCCGAGTGTATGTGAAACCTGAGGGGGAAAAAACCCAAGGTGATCTTTCATTTCAATTTTCTTTGTTTTAAATTTAGAACTATTAGTACCTTTCAAAAGGCTAATTTTTCTTACACTATTAAAGCAGAGGGAAATACAGAAGCTAGTAATTAACTCGTATTCCCAATAAGCCTTGGCAACCCCCTTTCAAACGCTGCAAGGGCTGAAAAACAAAGGCAGCTTACTGCTTCCAAAATACTGTAGTATAAGTCATCCAACAGGTAAAAGTGTTCAAAAATGTAGAAGTTTTATTGGGGAAAAATTATCAAAGCAGCTTCCAGTTTGGACATATAAGGCTGCAAAAGGGAAGAGTAGTCTGGAAATAATCTCAATCATTAAAAGACAGTAAAGAAAGAAACTTGTGTGCACTTTTGTATTCTCGGTATGTTTTCATGAATAAGATCCCTTGCATTGGTATAAAAATGGATTTACGACCACTTTAGCTATCACACTGGTAGCTAAAAAAATTTCAAAAGTTTGAAAGGGCAAAAATTCTTGTGCGTTAAGAGGATTTTCTAAGGTTTTGCAGCAAAAAGTTTTAGATGTCGAAGAAGGAACTGAAGATGCCAAATAAGGTTTTATCCTGGTTTTTAATCAAAGCAGAGAGAAAAAAAAATCAGAAAACAGAATGTAATATCCCATGAAGTTTAAAATAGTGTATAAATAACATCAAGTTAGTCTTCATACTATTTTTTTAAATCTATTGTCTACAAAATTGTTAGCATTGTATCTGATTTTTGCACCTACTTTACACTGATAATTACACAGTATTTCTCAGGTAATAGGAAGTAGTCACTGGATTCTAGCTAAAATTTTGTGTATTTATGATTTTCTTTTCACTGTAATAAAGGCAGTGTAGAAAAGCCAAACTACAACAAAGCATTAACAACTGCAGAATTACTACTGCTTCTGAAGAGATCAATTGAAAAGCCAATTGCCTTTGACATCACTAAACCTAAAGTCAGAACTCATTATCTTTTAAAACACAAATAGAGAATACAAATGCTTTTATTTACTAGCAAAACAGCTAGAAGAAAGAGAAAAAGAAAAAAAAACCCCACATTAATATTCTGAGAGAAATAGGAAAAAAGAAGAGAAAGTACCTCTACAACGTTTTCTGCCTCTGGAGCTTTCTGTCCGGATACAGCTTTGCACCACTCTGGCGCCAGTTTGCTTTCTGTTTGCTTAGTGCCTTAGCTCAAATAACAAGGTGTATCCTTGAATACTCTATGTATGTACAGCACGACCCATTGTGGTCTTCCTTCAGCAAGACAATTTGAGTATTTTTCTTAGCGATGTTAGACCCTAGGCAAAAAATAGAAGAAAACATTTGGGCTAAGTGGCCTTTACCTTCATGTTTAACATCTTCTTTTATTCTAAACATTTTCATTAATTCATGCACTAACCCTTGCAGCCTGTCAATTTCTACTTCAAGAAGGATCGGATTCAAAGCTCACAGAAGTCTGTCTGAGATGTTCCAGGCACTGATGTCAAACAGAATTATTTCTACCTATTCTGGAGTGATAAGCCAGCATTTCACTTCTAGCCTGTCTGGGTGCCAACAGCTGTTTTGTGACCTAAGGATGGACAGAAGTACATATTTGAAGCATTCAAAGGGATGTATGTGAAACTGTGCGCATGGGATTCATCCTGAGATTCACAGTTGCAGAAGGAGAAAGGGATCTCTGAAGGCAGAAAAATGAATTAACTACCTTAATATTGTTCATTTAGAGATATTTTTCCAATATCTGTCCTTAACTCTCTGGCAGCTCACTGATGATACTATGAAAAAAGTTCAGTGTTAACAGATACATAAATAGAAAACGGGCCTGTCCTACAAACAGCACCCCGTGTATTGTGACTGCACCTTTGTAATGAGCTGGAAAAGGATTTCTGGACTTTCTGAGCCTGACTCGTTACCTGCTGACACCATTTAGGTCTGGTTCGGCACACGGTAGCTCCCTATAGTTCTGCATCAGTAGCCCTGCCTAGGCTTGTCTTTTAGTGTGTTTCACACCCTCATTCATACCTCAAAACTGAGACTCTTCAGTCTGCAATAGAGTTAGGCATTTAGTCTGGGGGATGAAAATCAGACCGCATCACTATACCACGCCGACAGCCTGAAGATGTGTATCACTGGTACTCACCTATCTGAAGAGAAGGGCAGCACCTTAAGAAGCATGTCCGGAGCACAAACCTGATGTGTTCAATTCCTGTAAAACCTAAAAGTGTTATGACTTCTATTAAAAAATGCAAAAGTACAAGTGGTTTTCTTGACGAAGTTGCTCATTTTATGCTTTCTGCAGGAATAGCACTCTTAATTACTGTCCATTTTTAAAAAAAGGGAAAAAGCCACAGAAGTTGACTGGACATTTATTGACTATCTTGGCCAATCACAATTTAATAAGGTTTTAAGATCTAATAATTTCCAGATAATCTGTTTACTGTACTCTGTTAGGCAGAAAAACACCTTATCAACTAAAACCACGGGCATATCAGTTACACATTACCTACATCTCTTTATGGATTTATCAGCCAAAACAAGTGTGACGGAAGTATAACCTGCAGTCATCAGTTATGACTGTTTACAAGACAGCAATACCTAGAGAACAATCAGAAGGTTGTTGTTCTTAATCTGCATGTATAACAGCCATATAACCCTCCCCAAGGAGGCCTGCATTACCCAGAAACACTGAATTACAAAATAACACTCTAACATATCTGGAATAGTGGCTTTGGTGTTAGAGAAATAAGGCGGTTTTTCTTCCTTTGTCTCACTCTCATGTTTCTAAGATGCTTACCTTTGCAGATGGTAGAAAGATCAGGAAATGTTGGTATTATTATAGAATAACTGTGCGAACTGGAGAGAATCTTTTAATTTCAGGCTAAAAAAACCCTCCAAAACCCACACACCTTAGCTGCTTGTTCTGTCAGAGCTTTTCTTTTTTTTTTTTTTTTTTAATTCACTTCTATTTCGACCTGAAGTGGGAAAAGGAGAAGGCAAGCAAAGGAAAAAAGTGCTCGTCTTTGCAATTGTGCTGCCCTGTGTTACAGCATCCCACAGCTCCTGCAAAGCCGGAAAGTTCTGCTTGCCATACATATAATTTTTGAAGAATTTAGTTGAAAGTTTCCACAACTTAACAGTTGACTTATTTAGAGATACAAAGTATCCAAATATGCATGTATTTTCCAGAAGTTCTATTCCCCTCCTGGAACAGCACTGATACCTTCCTGGGTCACATCACAGATGTGTAAGAACTTCCTTTCAAAAAAGCATTCAACCTTGATTAAAATGTTTTTAATGACATGGAATTCATCCTCAGTTCTTCTACCTGAATTCATCACTGCTCCTGTCTTTCCTAATAAGGATTTTCACCTTTTTCCCAGCTTGAATTTGCTTAAACTTAGTTACCAGCCCCAGAATCTTGTTAAACATTTCTCCAGCCAGACTGAACAGGCTTCTGCCATCAAACTTTGGTCTGCAAAGTCAAAGACAGGAATAAAAACAAGCCAAAAGCAGCTGGTGATTTTGACATGTACTCATCATAAGCACATTTTAGGTGTTTTCGTTATTCTTAAGACAATCCCCAATCTTCAATATCATCTGCAAAGTACAAACAGAAGTACTGGAGGTGGTGCTAGGAAAGACCGTATATCAGTAACACAGAGAAAACTTTCATCGAGTCAGTGTCTGAAATGCAGTATTTTCCCAAAATTTAACACAAAGGAGCCTAAAGGGCTGGCCTTGTCATACGATGGCTTGTAGCAGGCATTAGTCATTACTGGCATTTATTCTCATCTTCTAAAAGAGTGACCTGCAACATAATACACTGATCTTGCTTAGGAAATATCAAATAGATTGTGTTTTTATTTGCAAAAAGTAGCATGTAAAAATCATACCTGCCTTTTCAATCTGATCAACTACATTTGGGAAAGATTAGAAGTAACAAACCATTACAATGGAAAAAAGGTGTACAACTTTAAATGTAGGAGTATCTGTATATGGCACCCTTTACCTCCATACGTGGACAAACATTAACATATATACTCACATGGTAGTTCAAGAGCATAATAATATCAGTTACATGCAAACCAGTGTATTATTTGTCCCAAGTAAACTAATAAAAATAGGTGATACGTATTTAAATCTCCTGGAGATAAATTTGTAAGGGCGGGTGTGTCTCAAACAAACATTTGGCGGGAAGAAATCCTGGTCACAGTCAAACAGGGTGATCATCAGCACTTAATCTGAGGATAAGATTTTCCATGTAAAAAAATAAAACGACAATAATACCCGTATGCATTACTGATAGGTTTGAATGCCAAGGCAAACAGCTGAGGTGTCAGGGCTGGCTAATAAAAGGCCAGCAAGACCTCTGGAAGCAGACAGCAGTGTTAGTGATTAGGCTGCACTCTCTGCATAAACTCTGTTAATCTCTGGATTGCTGATTCACCACCCTGCTTTTCCATAATTCAAAGCTATTTACATTTGATTATGTAAATAACCCAAAACCCAAAAAACACCACAAAACCAAACCTGTTGTTGCATTGACCTGGGTTTGGAAGAAATACATTTTCTCTCCTGACAGGGGAGAGGTGGAAAAGCAATATACACTAGCTACATGGGAAAAAGCAATATACACTAGCTACATGGGAAAAAGCAATATACACTAGCTACATGGGAAAAAGCAATATACACTAGCTACATGGGAAAAAGCAATATACACTAGCTACATGGGAAAAAGCAATATACACTGGGGAACATAAAAAGGAAAAGACAATATATAGAGAAACCTCTACAGTCCCTCAGTTAATATGGCTAAAAAAAAAAACCAAAACCAAAAAACCAAAACTTGTAATTAGATTATTGCCCTTCACACATCAGTTATTAGCACTGCCTCTTCTCAGGCCTTAATAAATGCAGTCTTACCCTGCTGTAACTACTAAATAAATAGTCTGTCATGTCCCATCCACTCTCTACATGTCCTGTCCACCCTGCCTTTCAATCACACCGCACACCAATCGCTTGTGTTTACTCCAAAGACCCTCTGTACCTTACTGCGTTCATCACAGCACAGCCCCTTCAGCTGCAAGGTTTTCAAAATGATACTG
The DNA here is from genome assembly GCF_000690775.1 of Eurypyga helias. Lineage (NCBI taxonomy): Eukaryota > Metazoa > Chordata > Aves > Eurypygiformes > Eurypygidae > Eurypyga > Eurypyga helias. The sequence continues at coordinate 34,802 of NW_010226672.1, forward strand.
TACTAATGGCTCTCAGGCAAATTAAGTCAACAGCATTTCTCTTAACTACCTTTTCTTTTATCAAAGCTATCAGATCAGTACAGTGTGGTCTACCTTTGGAAAAAAATGTATGTTCTGTTTCACTGTCCCACCTTAATTGCTTCTTTCCTTTAAAATCCATTCTAAAGCTTTGTACGTTGCTGAGTCAGACTAACTGTTGCCCGGATCAGTTCTACTGCCACACCTGGTCCTTCTTTAACAGGGGTACAATATCTGCTAGAAGAGTAACTGATAGTCCTGTAAAATGCATAAGATGAAGCAGTAGAGAGCTGCGGTGGATTGAGCATGGCCCATTCCCCACAGGCACAGAAAGAATTTGCATGCTAGGACCTAGGTGTCTAACTATCATGCTAATAAGCAAGCTGCAATTTTCCAAAGGCTTATTTGATCAAAGTAAGCAGTTTCCATTCATCATAAAAAAAGCCAAACCATTCTCCAAAGCCCTGACAGTACTACAGCTGTTCAAAGAAAATTCCCTATAACTTTATTTTCAATGTGGGCAAAGTGCCTGCATTGCCCAGACTTGCACTCAAACACGTTAAGTGTTTTGACTGACTTAAAAAGAAAAAAATAATGCATTCTTTCTTCTCAACTGAACTATTTAATATCATCAGAGATTTCCATTACTGATTTACTGCTTTATTGATCTTCAAAACAATTTGGTGTGTTGGTTAATTCAGTGATGAATTCTCTTAGGGGTAATATCCCTATATTCAAAGTTTTGCCATTACATGTGTATCCATACCAAGGGAATTGGCATATGCACTTGACCAATTAAAGATATTTCTCTGTACATAGAATTTGAAGTCAGTCTTCCTTAGAGAGGCTGAAGTCTATGAATATATTACCAAAAATTAACAAAAGGTATTTTTCTTCACAGCCCCAAGAGAGAGGCAGAACAGGATAAGTCTGAGGCTCTTAGAGCTTTTCCTGTCTTCAAATACTAACAGATGAACAGCAGCAAAGACTCCAGCCTGGGCAGGTATCGGTAAAACTCCAATAGCATTTCCTTTCTCTGGAAGAATTAACCTTTCAGATACGGGGCAATTGCAATCCCTGTGGCCTATTTACTCCTTTATTGTGTGCTGACAGAGACTAAAACAGCACCAGCAACCAATGGATACAGCTGAACATCACAGATTTTCAAAAGAACATTTATGAAAAGTTTGGCTTGCTTACCTATACCTAAACTGTATTTATTAATTGCCATGTAGCATCTCGCCCAGGCCTGGATGCAGCTAACTTACTAAAATTACAACTGAACATAAATTTCTCTCAGACTTCAGACATTTACATCTCAATTTTGTTTCTGCTCTTCTGGGTGTTTGTATCATGGTCACATATGCAGCTATGACTCTGTTTTACTTGTGGTTTTTAATATATACTTCCCAACATCCACTTGATAAACATAATTGTTATTTGACTAAAAAGTGTTTAAGGCCTCTCAAGGGTAGTCTTAATGCCATTGTGTTAGAAGAATGTGTCTGGGTTTAAGTATGTATCCAAAACCTCATTCTTGAAAGAAGTCATACATTTTAGAGCAGCCAACAAACAGGTAGAGCAAGAAACACTCCCAGACCTATAGCAGGAAGTATCAGATAAGCCTAGTCTTATGCTAGGGGATTTGTTTCAGAGAAAAGACCAAGAAGGATAAATTTCAACAAAATCTTGACTAAATCCTTACAAACTAAGAAAACTTGATCAAACCTGTGGTTTACTCATTTTTCTATAAAGAGAACTGTAAGCTTTCACATGGGGTCATTCAATAAACCTTTGGTTTATATTCTAACGTTGTTTTAAGGATTATGATTTTTTACAGAGAAATAAATTTGTTGCTGTAACTTTTCTGTTAGTTTCTAACTATATATACATATTTATGTGTACGTATGTGTACTCCAATTCTTTTTTGTACAGTTCAGTTATACTTTGACATTTCTAAATGAAAAAATTTGCTTATTCTTTATTTATTTACTCTTTCAAAAAAAACATACTAATGATTAAAGAAATACTTTCTATAGAGAAATTTCAGGGCATTTCTACTGCCTTTATTCCACTCTCTAAATTCTGATATTTAATAGTCAGTAATTAAGTTGAAAAAATAAGCTAAATGAAACATAAGAAACCCAAGGTGCAATTATCTTGGGGAACTAGCAACACAGTACAGAAGTGTATCTCTACAGTCCCTCAGTTCAAATAGCACTTATTTTCATAGGCAAGTCTTCTGACTCCTGATTTAGATCAGAGCACACAGGTTACTTATTAAATTCCACCAGCATCTACCAACGTATGCAGAAACCCTTTTGAAGTGTGTCAGAGTAGTCTTGCAATAATTTAATACTTTGTTCAAAATGTAATATTTTCAGTGACTTAGTCAAAATGTGAAACGTTTTATATTAATGTATTTCACTCTGTGAATTCCTTTATCATGTTTCTCAGGATTATTCACTGAAGTGGTGAAAGAACACACAAGGCCTATTATTCCCACCTGGGGTTGGTCACCTCTGGCACAAATAGTTTCCTGTTCCTTCCACAGATCTTTCCGATGTACCTGAAAGACATTCCCATCCACATGGAGCTCTACTCAGTTTCCTTTGATTACAAGGGCCAGATTGCATGACCAGGAGAAGTCCCTGTTCTTCTGAACTGTCCATATTATTCATTAATGCTTGAACATTTCTACTGAAAGACTGATAAAGCAATAACATTAGATTCACAGGCTGGTATAGGTTGGAAGGGACCTTAAAGACCATCTAGTTCCAACCCCCCTGCCATGGGCAGGGACACCTTCCAC
>NW_010226672.1:37794-44531 GCF_000690775.1 Eurypyga helias
CCTCCCTGGAGCCTTCTCTTCCCCAGGCTGAACAAGCCCAATTCTTTTAGCCTGTCCCCGTATCAGAGGTGCTCCAGCCTTCTGATCATCTTCATGGCCTCCTCTGGACTTGCTCAAACAGCTCCACATCCTTTTATGCTGCGGGTCCCAGAGGTGGACACAGTATTCCAGGTGCGGTCTCATGACAGCAGGGGCAACAAGCTGCTTATCCTTGTGGCTGAAAACTGAGCAAAGTTCTGAGAAAAAGAATCTCAGGCTGTTTTCCAAACAAAGCTAAAGATAGGATTTGCTGAGATTCTCACATTTTTTTCAGTTTTGGACACAGCACTTCAGGAAAGATGCTGTCAAACCAAAGAAGCCTCAGGAGAAAGGTGAAAATTATTAGACATCCAAAGACGATGAACTTTCATAGAGAAAGGTAAAAACTGAGCTTACTAGGCTTAAAGAAGAAAAGACTGAGTTGAAATATAAGTCTTCAAATACGTAAAAGGTACTTTTGCAAAGAAAAGGAAATAATGTCTTTGCAAATAATGAGAAATGATGCGTCTGTACAGCAAAAAACTTCCGTTAGATACAAGAAACTTATAGTGATAATTTTGGTGAACCCCAGCCAGAGACTGTCCAAGTAGGCTGCAGATGCTCTGCCTACTGCAGTGGGAGTTTGGTGGCTGACCTGCAGGTCTTCCTGCCCTACTTCTCTGTGACTTGCATGACTTGGTTTTCTTGGTTCTCAATGCTTCCCTTCCACTAGGGTCAGAGTTAATTAGACCCAACCCTCTGCACCAGAGGGTCAGCTCTGGTTTTCCCTTTCCTGAGGGACAAAGGGGGCTCTTTTTGCAAAGCGTGCTGCTCTCAGCCCCAGCCTATGCAGCCAGGTACCTGCAGTAAAGCAGCAGCAGAGCTGCCTCTGGAGAACCATCGTTACTTCCCCACAAAAAAGGAGACTCGTTCTGCCCTGGTAGCCTACAACAGGGAGCAAAATTCTGTTGTGTTGTGGAAAGGCTATGCACACCCACACACAGCAGCGTTGCTGCTTTTTGATGCTTAATGGTGAATACCACACAACATGGAGACAACTGCTAAAAGAGTGCTTCCGAAAGCCTGAAGTGCACACAGTAAGCTCTCAGACAAAAAGAATAAAGCTTTATTTATTTTCTTTTTCCTAGCTTTATGAGTGTTTCTCAGTCAAGTCAGAGATCATGCTGTGTCAAAAATCACCTGTCAGCACGCTAGGATGATTATCTTGTGACATACCTCTATGGATGTGAATATACCACCAGGTGCACATTATGCAACAGGTCAAGAAAATACACTTATCAACTGGGCAGAAGATTTGGGACATGCAAGATACGAATGCCACAGAAAAAGGGATAAATATTCTGTAACTGCCTTTACCCACCTCAGACTCCACAGAAAGCTTAGTCTGAGTTCACTGTAATGGAGTTACAATAATGAATAATTTGGTTCCTCTTGTTGCTAAAAGATCAGATCACGCTGAAATTTCCTGGCCTCCAGTGCAAAGGGAGGAGAGTAACTACGGAAGGGTACGGATGCAGTTCAATTCTTAAAGTTCAATCAGCTGTGGCTCCACTGCGATAATTAAAATGGTGCTGGCAGCACTCAGTATAATAATTTTAGAAAGCTTCTGACAGGGCTCTACTAGCTGTGACAGAAATGTAGTAATCAAGAATACGGTTGTCAGAAGTCAGTGTAATCCTTTGTTTCCTCATTTTACTTATTTAGTATGAATATAGCAGAGGTGAACAGTGCTGGATCTCAGCCTTCAGACCATAATTCTTTAGCTGCCCACATAATGGGCTCATTTTTTAAAAACAAGCTTCCTCATTGCCTCAACTGTATTGACTTTTTTTTTTGTGGGGGAGGTGGGGTCTAAACAGGGACCAAAGTTTCCTGACTGTATGTTTTACCTGGAATATTGCATTCTCTGCTCAAATGCTGCCATTGGGTTGATAGGCAGTAGGCCAAAGTCTATATAATCACCAAAAAAAAAAAAAAGAGTTGTCAGAAGGGTTCTCTGGAATTCACCTGGCCCACCCCACCCTCCCCAAAGTGGGACATTCGCCGGTACCAGATCACATCACCCACAGCTTTGAACAACTGAAACACAGCGAGTTACAATACCACAGGAGGGTACTACTACAGCTCATACAGCGCTTGCACTCATTCAGCTGGGAACTTTCCACAGAGATATATTCACGTTAATAGGACAAAAACCCTTGGGCTCTCATCTGAACATACGTTTTACTAGTCTTTGTAATACAACATAAGGGTGTTTGAAGGCAGCTGAGGAATATAATCCCTTTGTGTATCATTTGCAATACAGGATGGCCATTTGCATTAGCTGTTCGTTTATCATTGCTTTGACAAGATCCCAGAACAAAGTGGATCATTCAGCACAAATCTGAGGTGTCTTAAGACAAGCAATATGAAACAACAGCGAACTTTTTCTTTGTTTCATAATAAAGTTTCCGGCTAAACAATTGTTCCAAGTTAAGAGTGCACGTCTGACTCTCCTGGGACCATTTTCCATAGCCTCTTGCTGTACAGCTAAGAACAAACCGATGTGTTAAATTGTATTTACATTGTGCAGTGTCAGCACTTACTGTCAGCTACGTTGAGTGGTTTTCATAGAGCGTGTCTTCATTCCTTTCCTCTGCTTTGTAGTAAGACAAGGTTTACGGCCAGCTTCCTGATGGTATCTCAGTACAATCACGTACTATATAGCCATTGTGCAACCGTTTATCAGATTCCACTACACATTTACACTCATGTTTTTGATAACTTGGAATGAGATTTATGAAGTTATTTGTCTTAACTACATCCTGCCAAGAGTGATATGCTTTTATAACCTTAAACAGCACTGAAAATGTACACTAACAACTCAGGCCTGTCAGCACTTACCATACAAGTAAACCCTTTCTACTGGCTTGTGCTAAGCAACCCAGATCATCCTGTGTGACATTCTGCCACGACAGTGAGCCTACGTGATGCCATGGCTAGGGAGCATCCCTTGACTGCTCTGCAGCTGATGTTTGTGGTTAAGGTGGCCCTTCCTCATCAGTCTTTTGCCCGCACCATTTGAACCATACGCTGCACCTCCAAGGACTGGATTGCCAGGAAGCTAATTGTAACTACCTACAGGGAGTTTGGTTTTGCTACACATATTGCCACATCCCATTGGAGATAGAGAACTGGCAAAATGTCGAACAAGGGTCTCCTGGGTAGGAAAAGAGCATGGATTTATTGAAGCGCTAGGCTGGGTGTGCACAACCAGTGCTCCCAGTGGAAGCTGGGAATGGCATGAGGAGGAAGCTTTCTCAGGAGAAAGGAAAAGGGCGCTAGCCAGGCGAATTTTGAGGAAAAGGCAAGCTCATATATTTCAGGCTATCACCTCGGAGCTGCCCTGGAAGCCAACATGTTCTGGGGAGCAGGGACTGCAAGAATCCCTTCAAAGACATACAGAGAACATTTCATCTCCCTATCACCAAAAGTTTCACAAAAGTAGTCTCTTTTTTTTTTTTCGTTACACAGAAGCCTCCAGCCCTTGCAGAAAAGTGCAAAAGGTGTACAAGCAGTGTGCAGTCTAACACATAAGCAACTGTCTGAGAAACTGAGGAGGAAGAAAGTTTATGACTTTGTTTAAAGGCATCCTCCTACACCAATAATTATTTCATAATAAAACAGAATAATCTGTGCTTTTGTCCACAGCTTGGCAAGAATGTATTTGAGGTCTTGAAGGTTTGTTGAAGTGATCATTAAACCACAGAATTTATGTGCACAGTGTACATGACTATTACAGGCAGTCCTTACTACTGCTTATCACTTCATCTTCACGTGCTTGAAAAGCACTGAGTAACTCTGAAAGCCTTGTTAAATAAAACAGGAAAGTAGGGCCTACAAAAAGAACAAATTACTTACTCTGGCATGTTTTTCTATAACATACAGAAAGGGAATGTTGCTCAACTGAATGTTGAATGTTGCTCAACTGAATGCAAGCGTCCTGCACAACATGAGATGTATTAATCTGCTAGAGTCCAACACGTCACTGAATGGTGTGCATCACAGTACTAACTGCTCTGATCTCTAGCGTCACTTTTGTCACGCAGAATTGTTCGAGGAACATCCTCAGGAAGAGCCATTTGGTGAAAGCGTCAGAGAATAAAAACTGACAAATGTCAGTGTCAAGGTTCTTCTCTGATTATTATAGTCCTATATTTCTTTTATTAAATGCATCTTTTGCATTATTTTGTTTGCTGCATTTTATGAAAAACATTTTCAGTGGAGTTCCTTAAACTCGACCCTTGTGCTCAGGCTGGTTGTCCCTCCGGCTCAGTGGAATCCCGCTCACCTCCAAGAGCCACAGCCTCCTTAAATCTCCATCTGAAAGTAATCTATGGACTGTTTTCGCCAGGGGTCCCCATGCCTGTGTTGGAGATGAACCACTCCTCCCACATAAACCTTGGTTAATGCAAACTCTCTGGGGGTGCAACAGTCTTCATAACGTGCTCAGCGCAGGCTCCTTGCAGCGCTGCAGTGTCATGAGGCTTATAGGGCTTTGGTTTCCCGTGAGATGCCCACGAGTCCTTGTTCCCTCGTGTGCTTGGAGTTAATCATTTTTGAAAAGCAACCTTCCTAACAAAATTTCGTATCTGTTGTTGTAGTTTTAATGTCATTTTCAGGAGAAAGTGAGATAAACAGTGAACAGAAATAATCATACTCCTGTGCCATAAATGCATATTTTCTTTTCATCCAGCTTCTAACAGACCTGCAGTTAATCCTCTGAAATGTTCAGTTTGCAATTCAAGTTTTAAAACCTCTTTTTTTTCCTTGTCTTGTTTGTTCAGTGCCTCACTCCCACGGTTCTACTGGAAAAAAGGAGAGTGTGAGTAACTAAGCCAGAAAAAATGCATGCAACAAGCTGCTACAATCAATCCACCGGTTCACAGATAATCTAATTAGACTAACATAGTCTAATATTAAACTCTGTTTTTCTCAATTTATTTTCAGTATCAATCATTGCACCCTCTAATCTATCATACCAAAATCTCTGAATCAAAAATTCATAAGAAAGGTTATATAGAGAGTTAAAAGACTGTAGGAGGGAAAAAATGGAGCTTAAGACAGAATAAAATATTGACAGAAACACGGTATATCTTGCACTGCCTCACAGCAACAGCTGATCTGGATCGATCGTGCCGGTTTCAGAAAGGGACAATTATCTTTACAACTCTGTCTTCCATAAGAAAAAAAGGTCACACCAGCAAATGTCATTTCATGACTCCCCAGAAGAACTCCTAGGATTTGCTCTCCACAATGTTGTCTCACTCCTGTCCCTCAAAGATGTCGTTTTAACAGCCTGTCCTGTAATTAACTTAGAAACTCCTACTTCTCTTTTTTTCCCCTTCTCCCTCTTGTGTAAGAATTCAAATGTTCACTATTCCTTTCATCACATTCAATAATCATCTTGCAGGAACATGATGAAAATTCCCAAAAGACTCCAGACTTTTCCACCTTATTTCCCACTGCCTCAAGTCTGCTTTTTTTCTAGAATGTTTTCAGTTTTGTTTTTCCCTTGTGCAAGTAACAGATCACAACTTTCCCATTTTTAACAGTGCCCTTTATATCCAAAGGAAGTCCAGTTCTCAGCTTTTTATTGAAAACTTCCTAGTTTCAAATATTTTTAGCTATGCCAATTAAGAATTTGGGCTTAACTCCCTAGTCTTTTAAAATGTCTGGACTTTTTCCATAGGAATATTGGATTGTGGATACTCTATACTCAATAGAAAATGGGTGCATTTATATATTTTTTGCAAAACATTTGAACTTAGAGTAATCAAATTGGGTACTATTTATAACCAGTTATCACATTTAGTATGGCGTCACATCTTTGATACCTGATTGACTTTTCTTACCTTATATCTTTGACAGATGTCTAGCCTCTGATCCAGCAACATTTTTAACAGCTGCTTTAATTCTCTTTCACTTGGCTCTCTGGGTGCTCCAGGTGAGACACAACTCGCACCTGAGCTTTTCCAATTTGCCTGCCACACTCCTGTGGAGTTTCAGGCACGCAAGGTTTTTGGTTCCCTCTCCTCATACACAACCTCTTGTGCAGCCTCTTGACACACTCTTTTTCCTACCCTGCTCCTGGGACAATTGCCTGTGCTTGGCTGCTAGTGAAGATGATGCTCTTGGTACAAAGAGGATGCTCCTGATACCAGAGAGCACTCTTCTGTGGTAGCTACAATGAATTCAGAGTTGGTGGCTTAGAATTAAGAAAAGCCCTCAATAAAAAAAACATCAGTTCCCTTGGCAGGGCACCCCTATGTCTCTCGGCCTCTTTCCCCAAGGACTTCTCTCGGCAGGGCAGGCAGGAGGCCCCTGCAGTGGGGCGACGGTGGTAGAGTAACAAAGCAACTGTAGGAGCACAGTATCTGCTCCCTGAATAGACAAAGGACTTTCCCTCACAGGGCTGCGAGACGGGCACCATTCACCAGCACCATGTTTGCCCAGAGTAAACAGAGGCTAAGCTATTGCAGATTGTAACATTAACAGATCAGGCTGCTTTACCATTTTAACAGCAGGATTTCAGCTTCTCCTGAGTACAACTTAAATCTTTCTGTAACATCATTGTGCTGGTTTTAGTCAGGAAAGAGTTAACTTTCTTTACAGTATCTGGTATGAAGCTGTGTTTCTGGATTTACCCTGAGAAAAGT
>NW_010226672.1:44606-44959 GCF_000690775.1 Eurypyga helias
TACTGCAGCTTTGTTCCCAACTTTCCCACTACAAGCAGTGTGGGGACACACACAGTCCAGACAGCCAACCCAACTGACCAAAGGAGTATTTCATTCCACAGCCCGTCATGCTCGGTCCACAAGTGGGGAGTGGGCTGGAGTGCCATTACACACTCTCTCTTCCCACCTTCTAACACTCTAACTCCTTTGTTAGCTGCTTTGCTAACTCCTTTGCTGGCTGGTGAGGGAGTTGGTGGGTTTGTTTAGTTTTCCTGTTTGTACTGTCACTGATAGGGTTTGCTCGGACTCAGCTGTGATAGCTCCCGGGCTCTGGCTCTCGGGCTCTGATTCTCACTTCTCGGGACCTAGTTGTG
>NW_010226673.1:0-243 GCF_000690775.1 Eurypyga helias
TTCATGTGCCGCCAGCCCTGCAGGTGTACCGGGCTGCGCCGCGGCCGGGGCGAGAGCCCACGCTGGCTCTCCGGGGACCGCCGGGGCTTTTAAAAGGGGAACCACTCAGGGTTTTTTCACCTAATTAATGGCAGCGTAAAGGTACTGATGGGAAGGAGAACACGAGCCTGGTTTTCATGCCTCGTGGTGAAGCAAGCGGGATGCTCGTTCCCACCAAATCCTGGCGGTCTCGAGCCGCGAGCT
>NW_010226673.1:339-1590 GCF_000690775.1 Eurypyga helias
GGGGGCCTCAGGCTTTTGGGACTTGCTGCGGTGGCGCCTTCGGTCCTGGGTTAGAGAGGATGCTCAGACACGAAGCTTGAGGCACTGGCACTGCCAGAACATGGAGTTTTTCCTCCCCGGCCCCTTGGATTTGCCGCAGATGCAGATCTGGGGCTGGTAAGGTCACAGAGTCATAACCAGAGGCTGGCTGGGGGGGGAGTACCGGGGCCACGCGCGTAGGCGGCGGGTGGATGGCCGACGACACAAGCTCTTCTCAAACAACATGGAGAAGGGGAACAAATAAACCCCAAATCTTGCAGCCACCCGAACTGTCAGGTGGGTGTCACAGGGGTGTCTGGTGAAGCCGCTGCAGCTTCTCGGGGCTGCGAGGGTTTTGTTTGCGAGTGGCGAGGCCGCACCGGCGGGATGCGGTGGTTTCGGGGGCGTCAGCTCCCTCTGGCTAACACCAGCTGCCCAGATGTGGGCAGATGCTGCAGGAGCAGCACTTGATTCTCCGAGCGACCCGTGGCCTGGATGTGAGAGATGCTCAGCACCGGCCGGGATGGGATTCAGGGTGATCTGTAACTTCTGGAAGAGGAGAAACTTTCTCCACTGCTGTTGGGCGTGGGAAAACCTCATTTCAGGCCAAACTGTGGCTGGGAGAACTCCAGCCGGGAGAAACTGCTGGGCAGCCTTCCTGATCCCAGACCAACACCCTCCCGGCACGGCCTGCGTCCTTCCACAATGCCGTCTCCCGCCTCACCTAGGTTTTCCTGATTTGCCTGTGAAAGCTACACACCCTCCTCCTCCGGAAATATTCAGAACCACTCGCACCGAAATATGCATGGCAAAGGAGACGGACCTCTCCCTCCTCTTTCGGGTGGTGAAGGGACCCGCAGGCTGAGCTTGCTGCCCTGGAGCCTGGTTGGGTGGGTCCCAAAGGGCAAGTCCCTGTGTGCTGAACCCCGGGATGGCAGGTGGGGGGGTGCGGGAGCACCATGGCCTTTTCCTGCCTCAGTTTCCCCTTTGGTACGAGAGATGTCAGCTTTGCCTCGCCCGGCGCAGCAGCAGTATGGAAAGCTCCGGGGGTGAAGCTCTCCGGGGTGGAGGGGAGCTGTGACCCACCCCGCAGAGCCTGGGGTGGCAGGGCAGCCCTGGGCACGACGCACCCATGGGTGCTGAGTGGCCGGAGCTGGTCCCTGAAGGTGGCAGCACTGGGAACAGGCTGGAGGCCAGGGAAGCACCCACAGTAGCACCGGGTGTGGAAGGTGT
>NW_010226673.1:1682-2347 GCF_000690775.1 Eurypyga helias
GCCGGCTGCGCTCTGCCGCCCCAAGGAGCATCCCGGGCTTTCCCACTGCTGTCAGGGCCTGGGGTTGGGGGACGACCCTGGTTTGTGGTACAGGCCATGGAGCTGGGAACCTCTGGGTCATCCGAGTCCGAGTCAGGTTTTGGTTTGTGAGCCTGGAGGTCTTTCCTGTTATTATCCAGCCCCATCGGGGAACAATAGCAGCGGCCAGTGCAGTGTGACCTGGAGATAAGGAGACAGTGTGATTAGCAGGAAAACTAAATAGTAGGTCGGGAGCGAAAAGCGGTCCCGAGGGAGCAGCACCGCTGGGAACGGGGAGGTTTCCAGCCAGAGGATGCCTCGCGGAGAGGGGGCACGGAGCTGGCAGCGATGGGGCTGCAAGGCCAGGGCTGACGTTACGGGACCAGCACGAAGCTCAGCGTCACGGCCCTGGCACTCGCCCCGGCGTGACCGGGCAGGGGGTTGCAGAGATACCGCAAAGCCTTTTCTTTTTTTTTGACCTGAAACCAAGAAACAAAAGAGGAAATGGATGCTTGCGTTTCGGCTCGGAGAAATGTGCCATGACACACCACTGGAGACGCAAGCGGTTCCCTCATGGGAAGCTCCTGGCTCAGCCAGCGCGGAGACTCTCCCAACCGATGGCAGCACCGGAGGGGCGGCTCAGCCTC
>NW_010226674.1:0-4141 GCF_000690775.1 Eurypyga helias
CGCCAGGGGAGGCCGCCAGCGACGTTGGCCCGCGCCGGGTGCCACGCGCAGAGCACACCCACCGCCGGCACGCGGGGGTTGGACACGAGTATTCCTTTCCCGGGAATCGCAGAATCACGGAGCAGTTTGGGTGGGAAGGGACCTTAAAGCCCACCCGGCCCCACCCCCTGCCACGGGGACACCTTCCACTAGACCAGGTTGCTCCAAGCCTCATCCAGCCTGGCCTTGGACACTCCCAGGGATGGGGCACCCACAGCTTCTCTGGGCATGTACATATTTATGTATTAATTTATTTTCTGCGGTGAGGGGTAACACACAGGCTGGCCTGAGGCTGAAATCAAGCAGAGGAGTCAAAACCAGCACGTACCAGCCTGCGAAAGGCAGCAGGATGTAGTTACCGGCGCGGGCAGTTACCCAAAGAATGCGGTTGCAGAGGTGCTGTGGCACAGCTGGGACGGTCGTGAAAAATAGCAGCCCAGAACAATGAAATGAGTTTTAAAAAATTGACCTTGTTTCTGTGAAAGGAGAACAGAAAAGTGAGAAACCAAAGCAAACTGCTGAGTGGGGAAAAAAATGTCAAAACGTACCAGTACTGCATCAAAAACTTTGCTGTCTTGGGTGGAAGCAAGGGGAATGCTCCAGGGAATCCTTTTGTCACCTCGGCAGATTTTGGCATCAGCCGTACAGGGCTGGAAATCAGCTGGATGTTGAGCAGGCTTCACATTTCTCAAGGCATATGGTGCTTCCTTATTATGCTTTTCCAGCCCAGTCCTATAGCTCTGAGTTATACTTACTTGTTTCTACCCTGCCTTTACTAAGCAAAAGTAAGAAAACAAAGCCTTTGCTTGCAGTACGGATGCTTTTGGCTCCCTCAGATGTACAGCGACACCAAACAGACTGCTTTCCCGCAAACTGCCGTCTGCATTCCTGTGATGTTCAGGAAAAAGTGCTGACAGCCTGCTTTTCCCCAGTGGTTGTAGCGTGGCCTTTTCCTTCCCACTTGAGGTTCACAAAAAAATGGCAAAAACTGATCAGAAATCTCAGAATTTCTTTTCCACAGTTACTAAAGGCATACTTTTCTTTTTTAGGCTTCTACACGAAGTGGGTCAGAATGTCAATCGTGACAGTCCAGCTTGGTCAGTGTGGTAACCAAATTGGCCATGAGGTGTTCAGTGCCATCTGGGGCGATGCCCATGGCAGACACGGGTTGTGTTCCAAGAAGGAGAATGAATCCTACCACGATGCTTCCAAAGAACGTTTTTTCTGCGAGGAGGAATCTGAAGGTGCAGCGTTTAAGTGTTTGTTTCCCACAGAGGGTCTGGTTTGAAATTCAGGGCATTGCCAAATCCTCCTTTCTGTACCCACCTGTACTGTCCCATTAATAAACAGTTCAGCTTACTTGGGTGGGAGGAAGACCACCTGGGCCGTGGTGCAAGTCCCCAAGTCCTAATATTGGCACGTTATTCTTAGCTTTGTTCTTCTTCCTATCCAGTACCTGTTGCCCGGGCGGTGCTTGTCGACATGGAACCTAAAGTAATCAGCCAAACCTTAGCAATGGCTGCCAGGTCTGGCCACTGGAAATACGACGATCGGTCGCACTTCTGTCAGAAGCAGGGGTGTGGGAACAACTGGGCAAACGGGTATGAGCAGTTCTGTCAAGCTTCCTAGACCCTAGGAGTGGTACTATTGCAGCTGTGAGAGTAGAGAGTGTGTAACATTAACTCTGTTTATTCCTAAGTAGCGATATGCATAGCAGTGAAACTTGTAAACTGCTTGTTGCAGGTGGAATTGGTATTTACAATGAAAATGTGACATTTTAGTATCGAGTGAAAATATTTGGTTTAAAAGGAGGGAGCAAAAAGGACAGTTTGCAAACAGCTGTTTTGCAAAATAAATGTTACAGCTGAGGGTGGTTTCCTGCAGACAGAATGGATGATATAATGCGAGGGTATATAAAGAATAATGATTAAAGTATGCTTCACCTTACTGCTTTTATTTTGATATAACCTGCCAATTCTCACTATTTTGTCTGTTATTCGGCAGTTACTCCGTTCACGGGCCTAGACACAAAGAAGTAATAATGAATCTGGTGCAAAAAGAAGCCGAGAAATGTGATCGAGTCGGTGGATTTTTCACAATAATGAGCATGGCTGGGGGTACAGGATCTGGCTTGGGAGCATTTGTGACCCAGTCTTTAAGAGATGCTTTTCCAACCTCATTTATGCTGAACCATGTTATCTGGCCCTATGGCACTGGCGAGGTGAATGTCGTATTTCCCAGAGATACTCTACAAGTTTATAATCGCTGTTTGGTTTTAAACATAAAATATCTGCTACTGCAATAAACTAGCAAAGGGGTACATTTTGCTTTAAGAAGTGCAGCATGACAGAAAGTAACATAGCTAATGTATTGTTTGCCTAATATGTGGTACATGTTGTTTCACCCCCAAAAAAGTCATTGATAAGTGTTAAAGTACAGTGCAGTCTCACGAGAAGCTCTGTTAGCTAACGAGAAATCTCCTGTTACGACAGCACCTCAGCATTATCATCAGTTCCCAGGCAGATTTTATTCTAGCAGGCTTGCAGGAAGTGAGATGGATGATGTGATTTTCACAGGTCTTGCTCTCTCTCCATGAAAAAGCCCTGCTAACGCCTGACCTCATTCTGCACCCTGGCAAAGAAAAGGAATCACTTCCTAAATCATAACTGAAGCAATGACAGTAGCCAGAGGATTATAAACTAGAAAGAGGTTATGTTCTTTTGACACTCATTTTCATGTGGTTGGTTGGTTGTTTGTCTGTTTCCAGGTCATTGTTCAAAACTACAACTCCGTTTTGACTCTCTCACACCTGTACCAGTCATCAGATGCCCTTCTTGTTCACGAAAACGACGTCATCCACAAGATCTGTGCTCAGCTGATGAACATCAAGCAGATCTCCTTCAGGGATGTAAATCAAGTCATCGCACACCAACTGGGGAGCGTTTTCCAGCCCACTTACACAGCAGAAGGTGCCTTACGCTACAGCAGAAACCCCCTAGGTATCGAACTACAATGCAGCTGCCTCGTGCATCCTCACACAGCTCTCTGGAATCATGTGTTGTGACATTTAAGTCCTCCAGCCTCCTCACTCAAGTGTTCAATACGTCCCAAATTTTAATATAAGCAAAGTGAAATACTAAATTAGAAGTTCAATCCCAATTTTGTGGCAGAGTCAAAAATAGATCCCCAGCTTCTAGTTTCATTATTTAACAAAAGAACCCTGTTTCTCGTTTTTAAGTGATTACAGGCACCTTTGTACCTATTTACATTTCAGAGGAGATGTGTGCAGGACAGTAATTTTGGACCGAGTGTGACATTTCATGTTTGGTTAGAGGTTTGTATAACTGAAAGAAAATGAGATTTGTGTTTTGCTCAGGCAGAAGACAGGCTAGCACACAACTTGGTAGCAGTAAGCAACAGGCTGACATTCATATCTTTGAGGGATTAGAATAAATTACCCATATTGCCAAGACCTTTGCTTGTGAAATTAAACTGTTGCACCCGTCCACAGGGTCTTTGAGATTTTGAGCCAGCCCATGAAGACAAGTCTGAACTGTAAAATAGAGCTACCAACAAGCCTGTATAGAACTCAGTAGCGCGTAGCAAGCTTGAATCACTTTGCCTGATGCGTGTCAATGTATTTGTCACGTTACAGCTTTCTATATTTATATATAATATTTATATCTATATCTAGATATTATATATCTAATAAATATGTGGTATTTCTTACCGTACATTTCTAGATCTCTCTAAAATTCCTCACTCTCTTCTCCCATTTTAGCTAGCCCGTACAATATTTTTGTCCAACGTGAGCAGCTGTTAATTTCTTCTTTCAGGAGACCTAATGGAGGCGTTAGTTCCGCATCCCGAGTTCAAGATGCTGGGTCTTCGTAACATACCTCAGATGCCTGAACGCTCCCTCGCGTACAGCACGTTCAGTTGGCCTGGGCTCATCAAGCATTTAAGGCAGATGCTCATCGCTAACGCTAAAATGGAGGAAGGTAAAAAGGCATTCACTCTTCTTCAGTATCCATCACTCCTTAAGCATGGGTTTTTTTACAGATGAAACAAAGCTGATTGTTTTGCAGAGCTTTAGTCTGAG
>NW_010226674.1:4181-4598 GCF_000690775.1 Eurypyga helias
CCCTTTAACCGCTCAGCTGCCACAGCAGCTCCTGGTTTTGCTCCCACACATCCCAGTTAATGATAACTACTGAAAATACGCAAACCAAACCAACAGTTTTTGGCCGTGCACTTCATTTACACAATTCATTTGGAAGATTCCTTGGATAGTTAATTCCGTTAGGCTTCTTCTTACACCTTCTACTAATAAAACTCGCACTTCACTCTCCCGTATCAGTTACATGGGGAATGCAGTAGAGCTCCCAGTTATGCAGGGAATGGGCTGGCAGATGGCTAAGTATAGAAACAAGTATCCGTTTCCTCTGGTAAGACTAGTGACTACCAGGCAAATACTGCTGGATTAGCACAGTTTTCTTCTGAGAATTGTGTAATTGCTGCTTAACTAATGTGCAGAAGCTACAAACTAGAATCATAGAAT
>NW_010226675.1:0-1106 GCF_000690775.1 Eurypyga helias
GAACAGCAGCTCGGGCCCTGGCCCCCAGCCCCCAGGGCAGCTCCCGGCACAGCCCGGGGCAGGGGGGTGTGTGGCCTCCAAAGCATCGTGCTAATTGCTCATGGGGTTGTATTTTGCAGCAGCTTGTTGACCCTCACATGGGGGGCGGAAGAGACCCCCAGGCTCTGAGGGTCGATATGTGGGGGCAGTGTGCTGAGCCCCAGAGGAGGATGGACCCTGCTGCTTCCTAACCAGGATTTTGGGATGGCGGGAGGGGATGAAGAGCAGCCCAGGGGACCTGGCACCATACGGCTTGTCTCCCGTGGTCCCCAGGGGCATATACCATGGTCAGGGTGGGCTGCACGGGGTGGGGGGTGCTGGGCTACGTGTGCCTCTGCACTGTCTCCCCCCAGATCAACCTGCTGATCTTCATGCGGATCCTCAAGGTGATCCTGGCCAAGCTCCGTGCCAACCAGAAAGGCTACGCAGACTACAAGCTGCGGTGAGCTGGGAGGGAGCGGGCGGCCGGTCGTGGGTCCTGCCAGGTCCTGATCCCAGAGCCACATCACCCACCCCCCGCTTCCCCTCACACACATCATTACACAACCATCCCTAGATAAGTGGGGGTTCGGCCCCGCCTGTGCCCCCACCCTTCCGTACTCGCTGCCGGAGGGGACCCTTATGCTCTTTCAGGCTGGCCAAAGCCACGCTCACCCTCATCCCCCTCTTCGGGATCCACGAGGTCGTCTTCATCTTTGCCACCGACGAGCAGACCACAGGCATCCTGCGCTACGTCAAGGTGTTCTTCACCCTCTTCCTCAACTCCTTCCAGGTGAGGTGGGAGCGTGACATGTCCTTGCTCTGCCCTGGGCCCCATGGAGCAAGAATTATGGGGTCCCTCTTCCAGCTCCCTCTCCCCATGGTGCCCCAGCCTGCATCTGAGTGCGGGGCGGGGGACACCGGCTCTCCCACCCCCACCCGTGATACTGAGTGAATCCTGCTGCTCCATGCTGGGGATGCTCTCCGGGGCGGCAGTGGCAGGGGGACCTCGGTCCCAAAAGCAGCCTGGGGGTACCAAGGCTGTCCCAGCCCTGGGAGGGGGGTGGCAGTGGGGGCTCACCCCTTGC
>NW_010226675.1:1220-1595 GCF_000690775.1 Eurypyga helias
CCGCTGCAGCTTCACGGGGGGATTGGCCCTGCCACTGTCCCTGGCTTTGCCGTCCCGACCCTTGGCCGCTCCATCCATGGCGAGGGCCCGGCCAGGGAAGAGCCCCCGCTCTCTCCTTTGCCTTGGCAGGTGAAGTCGGAGATGAAGAAGAAGTGGCAGCTCTGGAAGCTCGACCACCCGGCGCTCTGCTGTGCCCAGTGACGCGGCGGCTGGCCCCACAGAGCCAGGGGAGAGGGGGCCCGGCTGGAGGGCAGGGTCCATGGGGAAGCCATGTCCCACCTGGGACGGGACCAGCATCACGGCTTTGCCACTCCTGAGCGCACTGGAGGGGACACCCCCCGCTGCGGTCCGAGGGGGTGGCAGGCACCCTTGGCC
>NW_010226676.1:0-390 GCF_000690775.1 Eurypyga helias
CCCAGGCTCGGCAGAGCTTGCTGTGCTTTGAGTAGCCCGAGCAACACGTACACTGAAGGATCAGGCAAACAAATTGCCAAAATGGGCATGAACTCAGGAGCACAGACGTGTGCACGGTGTCCAGCCTCCACAGGGAGGAGGCACGAGCCTGACCAACTCCACATCATCCCCGACTGGTGCTGCGATGGGCGGAAGCGATGCTGGCCTTCCGGGGGGCGGCTGTCGAGGGGCTCTGGCAGCCCCAGACACTCACCCACCTTGTCCCAGCCCGGAGCACTCAGTGCAGAGCGCTGCAACCCCTGCAGAGAGGCCACGGCTGGCCCGTGCCGTGAGCAGGGAGCGATCCGTGTGCCGGGGCAGCCAAGGGGGGGAGGAAACACTGGAAAAAGG
>NW_010226676.1:447-2355 GCF_000690775.1 Eurypyga helias
CGGGGCAGCCAAGGGGAGGAGAAAACACTGGAAAATGGGACTTTTGGTGCGTCCTTGTTGTACCTGGGGAAAAAGAGGATTTGTCACCTGGCTCAGCAAGCTGTGTGCGATGCTTTCGGCAGGTCCTGACTCCATGGGGCAGCTCACATGGAGCGCTGGTGGCACCCGACGCCACCTGCCCTGCGGCGCAAAGCCAGCAGCTACTTGGAGTTGCTACGTTCGTCCGCCCTGTCCCTCCCTGGATGCACACACGACCGGTAATTCCCTGGCGCAGGAATCCCTTCTCCTTCCCCAAGTTTCTTTTCTCATTTGCCCTCCTCCCCGTGGCCAGACCCCTCTTCACACCCAGGTGAGCCTGGAAAGCCATTTACAGCGGGAACCCGGCGAAGCAGCTCAGGGAGCACCAGGTAATTGTGCCTTGGAGGCCTTCCCGACGGTCACGATCTTTGCTAAAGGAAAGCCCGCTGAATTGGGAAGAGAACGGGGGGGCTTTGCGCACTCCCCGAGTCGCACACCCTGCACAGTTCCCTCCCCAGATGCCCACCTGCTCCGGTCACCCGCCTGGGCAGAACTCGCCTCGCTCACCAGCGCCCCGAGAACGGCCGAGGATTCCAAAGACGCTGCTCGGCAGTCTCGCGCTTCTGCGTCGTGCCCCGGCTGCTGCAGAGAAGGGTTAGTGTATGCCCGCATGGTGGGACGGAAACAGCCCCAGAACCTCCCCTGCCGCAGCCAGAGGCGGCAGAGCCTGGGAAGCCGGCCACGTGCGGCGCTTTCCATGCGACATCTCCTGTGCCGAGCACGGCGGGTGAGCTTTCACCGCTGCTTTTCCCTCCAGGCATCGCTGATCCGGGGATCGCCGCCAACAGACCAGAAACTAAACCAGGGATGGAGGTGACCCAAGAGTGTTACAGCCACGAGACGGTCGCAGAACCCCAACTTCCGCACAGACCCAGGCAAGGCAGAGCAGACAGAACGCAGAAACCTCTGTGCTCTTCCTCAACGTGCGACTTCAGCCACAGGAGCAAGTGCATCCCTCGCGCAACGGAAGCACGGCCGGGCTCTGCTAGGGATGACTTCTGCTTTAGGACAGATTTTAGTTTCATCACCCAGACCTGTTTTCTGAAACCAACTCGTAATCGAGGACAGAACAACGCTGCTGAGGCTGCGAAGTCATCACTGCAAAGGCTGTTTGAACTGCAGAACCTCGCACAACAGGGCGCCGGTCTGCCCTCACAGGAATGCAATCCCAGTAAAAACAACGCAGCGATTCCCAATCCCCGACTCTCTACTGCTGCTCCTGACACCGCAGAGGTTACACAGCGTTTGCACTGCACAGCACTCCTTTCCTGTGCAGAACTGCGGATGTGCACGAGTGCTTCCAGGGGCTGGACGGCAGCGAGCGCACAAACCCAAGTGCGACGGCGGTCGGCGTCGGGCGTACATGCGGAGAAGCACGCGAATGGGCAGGTTTACGTGGAAACGGGCTTGGTTTAATTCAGGAAAACATGAACACTGACAAATAATCTGAGAAAGTGATTTTAATGGGATGCAAATGTCCCCGCAGCAGGCGCAGGCACCGGCATTGGTGGCATTTCAGAGCTGTGCCAGCCGGGCTGCAGCAGCGCGTGCCGCTCCCCCGACACGAGCTGCTCACGCTGTGAGCACCCGCCCCGCGGCCAGGCCTGGGGACCACGGCAGGAACACGACTGGGCACCTTCCGCAGAACCAAACCTGCCCAACGCCATGGGCACCGACCCTTGGTGACCCGTCTCGCCCCACGCAACAGTGACAGCCAGACGCTGCTGCACCAAGCCCTCCGCGTGGGCTGGGGAGACCCCGGGGGCCAAACGGGGTGGTGGATGAGGTAGAATGGCTGGGCTCCAGAAAGGGGGTGTAGCTGGGAGCCTG
>NW_010226677.1:0-24245 GCF_000690775.1 Eurypyga helias
GCTGCTGAGCACAGAGCCACAGCTATCAAAGTCATGGACCTGATGGAAGAGAGGAAAAATTTTGGAGAAAGAAACCCTGTCCCGATTCCCCCTAGGACAGAGTCATTGGCCCAAAATGGGCGAGGACAACAGAGGGGCAGTGATTTGTGCTCTGGGCTGAGGGGCGGTCTCCGGTCGCACACTGCACACTCAGTTGGCACCCTGGCAAGGCGGGAGGGCAACGCTGCTGCAGCGGTTTTGCCCACAGAGGTGACTTGCAAAGAATGACCAACGACATCCCCGGACACGTCAGCCCAAGCGCTGCCCCGGTACTGCCCGAGGGATGCAAAGTCCAAGAGAAGCAGCTGACACGATGTGTAACGAAACACCTCTAACGCAAAATGCCCCAGTTCTCCTCCAGCCCGGGGACCTTTGTACCGTTTTACGGACAAGTCCAGCATGAGCATCCAGGTGCTGATTTTATTTATGCTGCAGGCCAAGGCAGCCTTCCCCGCCTCGACGCAGGCTGCAAAACGTACAGCTCCCATCCACCTCTCCAGCTCAGCAGCCTGGCAAGACACACCAGGTTTCTGCAGTATTTAGCACCACGCACGTAATGCTCCTGCCATGCTTTTTCAACCTTGGATAGGGAGCTAGTATCTTAAATTTAGCCATAAAGGACAAAATTAAAAAAAAAAAACCACACCAACTAGTCAAGGGTTGTCCCGAAAGCAAGAAATTATTCTAAAGCTGTATTCATTGCATTCAAGTCTCTGCTCTACGTGTCCCACACAAGCCCCTGGCAGGGTTTCCTTTTCCACCAAGCTCCTGGTTTAAAATCCAAGGAGACACCTTTTCTCCCTGCCATCTGTCAGAAGTGAGCTGCGAAGCATCCCAGGGCCCGCAGGGCTCACCCTTCTCTGTCCCTTGCTGCCTCCTCGACGTGGAGGACCCTGCCAATATTTACGGTTTCTGCCGGAGCATCCTGTGGCAGCATGACGGTACCAGCTTGGGAATTATTTTTATTTTCCCTCGCCCTCTCCGGTGTGGAGCTTAAATTTATGACTATTTTCCTCCCCACCCCACCGAAGCACGCGGGTAATGGCTTCTGGCTGATGTGCTCTCTGCAACCTGTCACTCCCGGCTCGGTACCTGACGGGACTGCAGACAGCATCCCCGGGGCTGCAACAATTTTTCCAAGACAAAGAACAACTTGCAGAAGCCAGGGAGATGATTTTTTTGGGTTGGGTTTTTTTTTTCTTCTCCCATCCCTTTCCTTTATGCCGCTAGGAAAACTGTTTCAGGGACAGTGGGAGGATGCTGGTCCCTCTCACCTCCCCCACCGCGCCGAGTTTTCCACCAGCACTCTTTTGTACAAAAGAAATATTGTTTTATCCGGTAGGAGGTGTTTAATTTGATGTGGCTGTCATATGGGAAAAGGCGCGTTTCAAGAGTCAAGGTTCTCTGCAGCACCGTCACTTATTTTACAGTCTTCTGCCAAATCTATTTCTTCCCCTCTATTTCCCAAGATCATTAGTAACAATCATTAATCCCCACCTGCGAGAATGCTCCGCGCTTCTCCCCATACCCCGAATCGTTAGTTTCCCTTGGACTTTCTACATTTTAAGGTCTTTTTTTCCCCTCTTATTTTCAATTTAACTGCTTGAAAGCGAACAGAGCAGAATGAGAAACGAAGCCCCGTCACTCTTAGCAAAACCATTACGTTCCATAACACGATCTCCCTCCTCAAGCCTAATAATCAATTAGAAATTAAAAAGGACGAGGTGCCCGAGCATCCCGGTACCCGATCGCCCTCCTAATTGCGCGCACGCAGGAAGACAACCTTCGCGATACGGCCCCGACAGGGCGGGCAATTTGACGAACCCCTGCAGACGAACGGAATGAAATTGAGTTACTAACCATTAAATGTCAAGTGTTGGAAATCTTTCCCCCTGGCGTAAAGAGCAATATTCATAAATCTTTAAGAGAGGGAGCGCACAGAGCTTATTCACTCTTCTGACCGCCGCTGTAAATTGAACGGCTGTTTTCACCGAGTTTGCCCAACAAGGCTGACTCCAGCTCTAGGGGTTCCCCCCACCCCCCCCAGGTGGTTACAGTTAATTTATTAACTCCCCCTGCCAATCAAACTCATTAAGCCGTTCACAGGCAGAAAGGTGCATTAGCACAAGCCTGCGATAAACCGGTTTCAAAGCCAGGAAGATGAGGAGGGGATGGATTCGCGTGACGACGTCAGGGTGACCCCCACTCTGCGCGCCCCGCGGTCCCAAAAATTGTAGAAATAGGAAGAGCACAGGCTACCCAAGAGGCAACCCGGCCACCCACGCCACCAGCGCGGCGCAACGCGTACCAGCACCCTGTCCCCGAGGACGGGGCGGATGCCGGATGCTCGCCAGGATAACGGCAGGTTTCGGCACAGGCGCTTCCCAGCAGCGGGAGCTCTATTCCGCAATCTCAGCGCCACGGCACGTTGACACGTTTCCAGAAAGGGTCTCTTCTGCCTGCTTATTTTCAGGAACGTGGTGCTTTTGGCTAAGTTAATTTTCACGTTTTAACTTCACCTGCGTCAAAATCATCTGTTGCAAAGAAACTGAACCTTTTTTACCTTTTATTTGTTGGGGATTTTTATGACTTTTTTTACACCAGGAAGCAACAACCACAAACTGGTGGGGAAAAATCTGAGTCTTTCATTTTTTTTTTTTTTAGAGTCAAGGTAATACTTCCACAGTGATCAATTATGGGGAGTTTAATTAAAAGGTTCATTTTTTCATGAGGCTGGAAGCCCAAAAATTGTGTGAAGAGTCATTGCGGCCATGGTGGGATACCTGTTGCACAGAAAAGTGCCTCGAGCCATTTCCCAACTCACCCAGATGGTTTGGGAGCTGGACGCATGCCTCTGCGGCATTTCATTGATAAACTTGGGGTCCTGAAAGCACTCCATGTCAAAACTTCTCTTTTTTTAGCCTTTTTTTAATCTCACACAACCCAAATAGATCAAATTCCTGATCTATGAAAATGCACAAGTACCTTCATCACTGCTTACGACGATAGCTTTTTTCTAAAAGGTCCTATTGATGGGCTTAAAGTGAAAACACAGCTCTCCTTCCCCACCAAAAATAAAAATTATGTATATATGCATATGCAAGTACCTCCCTACAGCACAGAGAAATACTCCTGGCCCTTAAGACATTCCTTTAGAATATTAATACCTCCACAAAGACATATATATATGTGTGTGTGTGTGTATATACGGCCTCCTAATTTGAATATATACCACCTAAGCCTGGACACTCCAGGGTAACAAGGAGTGCAACCCAATACCCAGAAAGAAGCCAGCTCACAAACGAAGCTCCTACAGACAGTGCTGTACAGGTAATTAAGATTAGTGCTACTAAAGCAATCCCAGACATAAAAACCAGCTCAGACCTCATTACCACAAACACACACCTTCCTCTGTTTCTTTGGAAAGGGCTTAGCCCCCGCGCGAGGGCTCGTCCACTCGAACGTGGGAGGTGGCGAGATCAAACCTTGAAATAGTTTGATGAGGCGGTTATCAAAAGCAAGGTTACCCTGACATGTTAATTAGTCCATATTGCAAATATAAGTTCTTCCTTCTCTCAAAAATAAGCATTAACCTTATTGCCTATTAGCAAAGCAGCCATGGAAATTTAAGTGATTGATGAAGTGATTAATTTAATGACGCAGGATTAAGGGTTTGGGGAGCGGGAGCTTTTTTTCCTCAAGTTTCCCAATGTTGGGAATAACTAATTTTCTAGTTTTAAGTTTTCATTAATGATGCTGTACTTTCTACAGCTCAGCAAGTGATTTCATCAATGGGCCTTCTCACGACAGAAGGGCTCCCCTTCCTAACACACTCCTCAAATATCGTGGTTCATTGAGGTCATCACCACACTTGGAAAGAAGGCGGCTCCTTTGCAGAGCACTCAAGAAACCTGCAAATTCAGTTTTAAACAGTAAATAGCCATCGGATGATAACATCACTTTCAATTAAGCGTGCAGCCTTTTTGCTGATGGCACCAGATTCTGTCCAGTTGAGGGGATGTTTTTAAAAGCCGAAAAAGCAATGTTTCCCTGGATCCTACCAAAGGTAGCAGACTACTTCAGGTCCCGGGAAGATGAGTTAGTTGTTCGCCTCTCATCCTTTTCTGAACAGGACAGGTAACCTCAGGGGAACCAGCTCAGAGCAGCCCCAGGCTGGACTCCAGCCTGGATTTAACCCCTGCTGCTGTCCCCACCTCTGCTCTAGGTTAAGAATATCCACCCAGCAGCAAATCAAGAAACCTAGGGTCTGCTTATGTTTGCCAACTGACCTTTGGCCTGCCAGATAACCAACAAAAAACAACTGTCCTGGGATTTTACCATTATGAAACCCTTGCCCCCACATCAGTGATAATGGTGGGGTGACTGAGACACTTGCTGTGCCGTTCCCAAATCCAAACCAGCCAGAGACCAACTTCCACCATGCATTTGCCCTCCCAGCTAGGGATTATTATTATTATAGCTGTGTGGTTTCACCATCAGCTGAAGCTGCTCTGAGGCAACACCACAACAATGAGATAGCCTCCCTTGCCCTCTTGCACCATCTTGACTCCTACGACTTGTCTGTCTACCTGATCTTGCACCTCTACCACCAGCTATGCCTAAATGCTAGTCTAGCTGAAAATAGCTTTACAGACTAGAAGAAAAATCCTTGAACAAACAGATTTTACCTGCACCCCAAGCACAAATTCTGCCAAGTCATGGAAGGACCAGCACGGAGCGGACACAGCCACTGCTTTAACACACATTTCTTACAAACAAGTTGATTTTCCCAAGCTCTCCATCCACTCTACCACCAGTGCCACCACATTTTCCAAAAGCATCTTCCAACTTGCCAAATTTCGCCAGGAGCCAGCCTACCTTGTAGCATTCGCCAAGGCTCTTGCACTGCCCTGGGTTCCCAACACACCCTTCGCCTTTTCGGGAGTTAACCCCAAGCTTTAAAGCCACCCTCTGTGCTCTTCTGAGTCACGCCCTCTTAATACCCAATTAGCACCTCATTAACAGTATGCCCACAACTCTTCCAGGCCAGGGTGACTTTTAACCCTGTGGTGCCCTGAGATTAAATTAATTCTCTCTTGTCAGCTGGAGTATTTAATTTTGAGCAAGAGGGACACAACAGCAGCTATGCTAGGGCAGTCCCCCCCTCTCCAACAGTAGCTGCGTGCCCCTGAAAGCTAGGGGGGAGGCCAGGAGACACCAAAGGGAAAAGAGTCCCATACCGATGCCCACGGTCCCACCTCCAAAGCTGTCCCCAACAGATGGCCCACAAGCCTCATCCATTGATATCTGGCCCAGACAGCTCTGAAACAATTAAATCAGTCCAGAAGTATGCAGAAACCAGAGCCAGCACGACTTTTGGGGTTTTGTTTTCCCTCTCCAGTGATGCATTAGGCAAGTGCCATGGTGGAGGAGCCCAGCCACCGCAGATGCCTACAGCTGTGGGATCAAACGAGCAGGCAGGGTTTAGCCGAGACAGCCCGTGCTCAATCACACACAGATAACCGTATCTTCAGCAGCAGCTTGAGCGGCCCGGCACCCCCGGGGACCTTACCCGGGTGCCAAAGCATCTGGCTGCCCGGGACCAGAGCACCACAGCGAGAGGCTGTGGCAGAAGAGATGATTGCCTTGGAAACCACAGATACAGTGCACAGAGGATGGCAGCCTTCCCTGCCTGGAGAAGAAAAACCCTCAGGCCTGGTCCTCACCTAAGATGGAGAATCAAGTGATCCACAAATATCAGAGGGACACACTGCCTCAGGTCCACGTGCAGTGTCACCAGCGACCACCCTGCCACTGCCTGCTAAACACCAAGTTCCTCTTCCAAGCCTCTTGGGAAATAACTCTCCGTCCCAGAAGGCCCCGAAACACAAGAGGTGACGCACACATCAACCTCATTACTTTAATCACCACCAGCCAACGAAGTACAGCTATACCGCGGCAATGCTCACCATCCCCGGCCCCTCTCGGGGTGCACCAACTTGGGGTGCACAGCGAGAGCCACAGCTCCATGGGAAATGTCCACCGTGGCCCATTTTGGCGAAGCAAGTCTCATAAAAACCAAGGTCAACCTCTACCCCTCAGAACTCGGTGGAGAAACATCTGTACGTTTTGGAGTTCCTTAGCCAGCGTGGTTTTCTCTAGGAAAAAAAAAATCAGCTTTCCTCACAAATTCCTCAAGCCTTCTCCTGCGAGCACCGTAAAAGTTGCACACAGCAAGTAAAGCGTAAAATTCCCCATCAGTCATCTGCCTTGCTTTCTGAGCACTCTGAACCCAGAGGATGGAGAGCACAGCCCCCTCCCCCTGGGAGAGGCAGAGAGCTGAAGGGAAGGAGGACTTGGAGCCGGAAACATGTCCCCGTGTGTTGCGCACACGCTCGTAGGATTTCAACCCACCTCCTGTCACGTGCATGGCCCCACTTCCTCATCCCCTGGTCACCCATCCCTCCATGCCGCAGTGGCACAGAGCTGCTGGATCAGGGAGCACGCGAGGCCTTTGCCCAAAAAGCCCTGCGCCCGGGCAGGCTCCGAGTGCTGAGCCAGCATCACGCGGGGCTGTCGCTCGGCAGCAGCCCCCACCGACTTGCTGACTTCGAGGTTCTCCTTGGCCCCACGCTGTCACGGGGTTAACAAACAGGAGGAGATGCTGAGGCAGCCAACTCCGGGGGACCCAGGGCTGAGCATCCCACCAGGCGCCGGAGGCATCCCCAGCACGCTCGCAGAAGAGCATCCCGGCAGGCTGGTGGGGCGGAGAGCCGAGAGCCTCAGCTGCACGCTCCCCTGCCCAGAAATAACGGAGGGAATCAAATCGCAGGCAGCTTTGGCAGAAGCCCCAGGGGGAGCCCAGCCTCCCCACCTGCTAGCCATCCCGGGCAACATTCCCAGTTCCACCAGCATCTTCTCCCGCTCACGTTGCCTGGGAGGGTGGGTCAAGCCTTGCAACTAAATCCTGGTGGGTTTACCCCTCTCTGTTGTGCACTGCTCATCCTCAGCAGGCTTTACAGCGATCAGTCCTCCAAATTTAGTCCCCTCTTGTAGTTTTGAGCAGCACTAAGGTCTGAAGAACAGGAAGACGATGTCCCCAGCCTGGCCAGGCAACCACGGCCATGACACACGTGGCCTGAGAGCAAAGACAAGCGCGTGGTATCAGCTCCAGTGCCACGATTAAAGTCTTTCCCACTCTTTTAAGACAACATTATTCCAGCTAAAACGTTATCGCTAGGATGAAGGGAAAGTGGCATTGCACTCATCTGAATGGCCTCTTTTGTCACGCGTTTTGCAAGGCGTTGAGGCATGAAAGCTTTCGGAGAAACTCGGCTGAATCCAAGGTAGGTGGTTGTAAGGCTAGTTACAGACCTGACATGATGGATCATCTGCATTTTCCCATTCCTGTCCTGCATACAGCAAATCCATTTGCTGGGCAATTAGACTCCACTCACTTCATTATGCTATGGAGGTGTTCCTTTTGCCGCAGCGAGGGGGGACCCTAACCAAGGGAAACCAGGAGCACCGCCTGCCCATTCCCACCTGCTGACAAATCCAGGGCTGCAGGTAACCCCACCGACAGCAACACCACCTCCCTGGCACACCGGGGAGCATTGCACCTTGCCAGAGACCTCCAGCATCTCCCCTGCCATCGACATCCACGCCGCTCACCCTCTAAAACTTGTTGGATTAGCTGAAATGGCCCTTGGAAGGGTTTTTGCTTAAGGCATTGAGCAGCACAATAAAGATGGAGGGTCTCGCTCCTGCAAACTCGTCTAAGGGCTGTTAACCAGCCAGTACTTCTGCTTTCGGAATAAAACACTCCGGCTACGGGCAGCTGATCCCTGTGCCACCGCAGCCCAACCAGCCATTACCCCTCCTCCTCTCCAGGCATCTCCCCCCAATCCGGCAATTTCTTCCCTGGCCCCTTCGGTCACTTTTGCCTTTCCGGAGCTCCCGTCTCCTATTCCCCCCACGGGCGTGCACGTGGCGGGGGTGTGTTTCATTACTTCTGGGTGAAATAACTGACTAGAGGGTCAGTCCACCTGAAAATTGCTCTCCCCGGACCTAAACGAAACAGATGGGCATTGATGATGTTTTGGGAGAAATTAATCAGCCTGGCCCGGCGGCAGCGCCAGCAGCTCCCTCGGCCCAATCTCGCCTAATGAATTCCGAGCTCTCCGTCTTAATAGCTCCTGACAAGACTAATTTACTCTTGTAAGTGATTAGAGGGGGGAATGATCTCTTAATTGTTGCTTAAGATTCCTTACGGCATGGCAGGCCGCAAGCGGGGATTGCTCGCTTTGGGGCTAGGGGAGGATGTGCCCGGGGATGCCGTAGGAAGGGGGGGAAGGGGCTGCACGGGGGCATTCACTCAGTGCCACGGTGATGGGCGCTTCTAACAGACCTCAAAAACGGAGCCGTTTGTTTTTCTAGCTAAGAGGCACCACACAGTTCTACTTACACCCCAGGCGGGATGTAAGAAAGGTGTTTCCAGATGACTGTTTTGTTTAAAGTTAATAAGCCTAACTCAGAAAACATCTACCAACAGCAGAAAGCACAGAAATGCTGTTTGTCAACATTTTCAAGGCTGACGTTTCCCTCTGGTGCATCTGGAAACAAAATCCCAGGATGCCAATATCCTTAAGAGTGAATTTCATTTCCGTACAGTGTAATACAAAGTTTAAAAATAAACAAAAAAGCAAAAATAAAATTCAACCCCCGAAGTAATTCCAAGCACAATTTTACTCGCACAATATCTCACTGCAAAGCAGACTGTCAGAAATCTTCCCCCATTTTCTGCCAAAATAGAAGTTCAGTCCAATTCCCATAAGGTATTTCAAGCTCAAGTACTTCAAGAACCCTGCACTCGGTGAAGAAGTACTTCCATTAAGCTGTTCCCAACCAGCTTTCCCTCCTGCTCATGCACAACTGCTTCTCTCCCTGGGACTTCTCCGGGGCACATCCAGCACCGAGTGTGTTTGCAGGGGCACCAGCAATCGAGGGGCAGGAAGGATCCAGACAGCAAAGCAAAGCAACCGGGTGTGAAGTGACCTGTAAGGGGTGGGATCGCTGAAGAAATGACATGGATGCAAGTCATCGAGGGAAAAAAAATTACCACGAGGTCAGGTCCTTCCTTTCCATACACTGTTTGCAGCTTGCCTTTGCAGTGGCGTGGATGAAGGCACCCGAGCAGACTCTTCCAGCATTATTTCCCATTGCAAATAAACCCGAGCATCGCTGCCAGGCAAAACTCCCCAGGCAGACTACTGCAGCTCCAGCAAGCCTTCTCCTGAGGGCACACCTCTGCAAGGACCTCAGCTACCCCCCGGGAGCTTCCACACCATGTGTCTAAAACTGGCCACCGAGACGCCACATCCTGCCTCCTTGCTCAGACACCCCAAATCCCACAGGCGGGACACTGCGGGCTGCAAAAGCTGCAACCACGGGGACCCCCAAGAAGAGACGGAAGCCTCAGTTGGAAGCGCTGGTTGAGCTAAGCAGTCACTAGAGCAGACCCTCTGGAGCCCTCCAACCTTTGACAGCTCCGGTGATGACTTCGGTGGGACAAGAGCCCATTTTTAAGGAGGTCGCTGAGCAGGTTGCGCGGTTGAAGGCGGCAGTAGACGGACGAAGGGGCCTTCGTGGCCGCCATCCGCTCCCAATTGATTCCACCCGCATTAAAAGCCAGTCACGAGCCCTGATTGAAGAGCACAAGTTTAATGGACTGAAAGCCTGGAAAGAGGCCGAGAATGACCGGGTCGATTTCTGCATTTACTAAAAACCGATCCCTAGCTAAATAAAGAAAGAAAAATAAGCTACACCCGTCAATCAAAAGAAACCCATTTCTTTAATCCTTTTCCATCAGGGGGTGGGCAGCAGCGGACCCCCTGCCAACGGGCACGCCCTCACTTACCCACGGGAGTATCCTCGTTGATCAGCAGGTAGGTGTCGAAGAAGTAGTTGATGAAGTACGGCAGCCGATTGCCCCAACCTGGAAAGAGGAGGACAAAAGCAAGGCATTATTCCCCCAGCTTGTCGTGCAGGGGCCAGCGCGGCTGGGAGCGGCTCAGGGCAGGGAGAGATACACGCCGGGGGACCGCGCTCGCTGTTTGGCATCGCGATGGTGACGGGTACCCCGGGACGAGGGCTAACAGGAGGGCAGAAAGCACTGCGTGGTCACTGTAGAAGATGGCCGGAGAGCCACTTCCCTCCGCCAGCCTTTCTTCTTTTAGTATTTTCTTTGGCAGGACGGAGGCAGAGGGGAAGGGGAAAGCCAGGAGCTTGGGGACCAGGGACATCAATTATTGTTTTAGCGCATGATTAATACCTTTGCTTTGCTCCCACGGTTGAGAGCCTTTCGCCTTGTCAGCCATCCCAGCAAAACGCGTTGCGCCTCCCCTCTCCCATCACCCGATCGCCTTTCCCTCTAATTGCCTCCTTTCACCTTTAATAACCAGGCTCACTTCTTTCTACTCCCTTTCTTACGGAGCTGGAAGCTCACAAGCCCGTCCCCAGACTGCAGCCTCATTAGGTGACACGGAGTCGAGCGCGGAGCACGTCGGAGGAACAATGACCGCAGCCTGAACCGAGGGGGAAAAGTCAACCAGGAATGATTTACCATTCGAGGGATGTAGGAAAAGACATGCCGAGAGAGAAAAACATGATTTTCCAAGAAGGTTTGGTGTTGATGGGGCTGCGTCCAAGGGATGGTTTTCCTCGATATGCAGCTGGAGCTGGCCAAGCCTGCATGGTTACCCCAACCAGGCAGAGGCATAGCAAACCCCGGATGAGATCAGGCATCCAGGTCTCCCTCCTGACCATGCTACACTTTACCACCACCCTCACACCCTGCACTTAAGCATCCCACCTTAAGCACAAACCACCAGACCACATTTCAGCATCTTTTTCACTCGCCCAAGCTCCCGAAGGAGGGAGATGTTCCCGAGACCTTTCAGGCACAGGTCCCACTTGTGCTCATGCACAAACCTGCTCAGCACCCATGGGAAACCCACTCACGGGGAACACATGGGCACGGGACGGAGGGAGCAACCTCCCAAGGCACCAGGTTTGTTAAACTCAAGAAGTGGGAGAGCACTAGAGGCAGCGCCCTTGCAAAGGCACATTTAAATCTCAGCCTCTGGAGTTACGTACCTGGGAAGAAAATGAGAAGGACCCCGACAAAAAGGGTTATTTGGAGCTAATGACATCTCTGGAGGCTTCAAAACACACTCACACCTGGCTGCCCTGCAAGGTCAGGAGGCTTTGAAGAGGGCAGATGAAGCTATAACACTCCCCTATTCCAAAATATATTTCTTAATACTACCAATATACTAAAAATAAGTCACATCTTCCAAATCCAGCTGCATCAGATGCCAGGAGGCATTTGAACCACCAGCCTGTGAGCACACAGGGTCTGTGTGTGAAAGAGAGGACTGTGCCTGACACCCGAGAGCTGGGCAAAGCTGAAGAAGGGTCTGGAGGCAGGACTCTGATTTGGCCTGCAAATCCCAGGAAAAAGAGCAAGGCTGTCACCGCGCTGCTGGACTGTCTGCGTTCAGAAGGGCAGCGTGCGATGGGAGAGGATGGACAGAAAGCATCCGAAGGATACAGAAATGTGGGTCAAAAGATTCACGCCTAGAATGCCAGTCTGCAAAACAAATATTCCACGCATACAACCCACCACCTGGTTTAGGATCCCAGAAGTTTTCCTTTCACATATAATCCAGGACCATCCACATTTTGTTGGCTTTCGGCACACCGGTCCCTTCACACACATTAATTTGGGAACCACAGCCACGCACCCCAAAAGCGAGTTGACTCTTTCTGAAAGGTTTCACTGTGAACCAGCTTCTGTTCACATCTGTGGCTTCACCTAATGGATCATCAGCTGGATTTTCCTTCTGCGAGGCCGCCACAACCACCCAGCCATACCTTGGGATATCTCATAACTCTTTATTCCTCCTTAGGTGCTACCAACAGGCACCAAGGGATCACGATCAATGTTTTGACGTGCTCAGAGATTTTCTTCCCTGCCTCTTCCATTTTACTCCCATAAAACCCACTGCTTCTTTGCTCTTCAGAGTCGGTACTCTTGCCCTTGGCCACCGGTGATGCAAGAGCGTGGTAATCACAGAGCTGTTCTTGTTAGCATCCCTCGGTCCCTCCTAACCTGGAGATGAAGATCCCTGCCCACCTCCAGTGACCGCAGCGGGGCAGGAGCCAGCGCTAAACCATCCTCTTCCAAACACACCAAGCCCACTCGGGCTGCACTTCTGCACCCACCCTCGCTAGCTGCTTTGCCAGGAGCCTTGCAAGTCTTCTGGGAAGAGGAGCTCCATCACCTGCAGTCCCCCGGGGTGTATGGCAGGGCATCCACGCACTTCCCGATCCCAGGCACGAGCCGTGTGCCAGCGCTTGCTTATCGAGGGCAGGCAGTCCTCGGGGAGATGGCAACCAAGCCCTGGGCAGGGCAGGCTTTAGGAGAGAGGGGCTGACGCACTGCTGCTCTGCAAGCCTCCAAATTTCCGTTTCCCTGTGCTGCCTCTCCAAGGGTTTGCAGCTTGCCGTGCCCAGCCAGGCACCCCGAGCAGGGCTGCGCACACACCGGCTATGGACGCTGCGGCCAACCACACAGGGAGGGATGAAGGAGTGAGTCCCAGGCAAGCAAAACACACCATTCCACCTCCGATGGGATGTACCGCACCACTTGTGGCCAGTGATGTATCCCGAGGGGGAGGGCGGGAGGGCAGTTTTAGGAGACTCAGACTGGGGCAAAGGGCTTGCTGGGTTGTTGGTTTTTTTTTTTAACTTAGTTTTTCCCTTTCCAGAGGAGCGACAGGGCAGTTAATTAGTGAGGCTCTACTTGATCCAATACGACACCGGAGGGAGATTGACTGAGCTTGTCAGTCACAGCTAATGTCATCCACTGACTGCTTAATCAAGCTGCCAATCTGGGCAAGCCATCTTGAGGCTTTATTGGGGGGGGTTGGGGAAAGCCTTTATTCCAAAGTGCTATCAAATGGACACATGCTCGTTACTGTTTATCAGCAAGCACCACACAGGCACCCACCCCTCCAGCCTCCATCTCCCCCTCCCCAGCACCAGCGGGCTTTAGCCCGTTCATGCAACAATCCCAATTTTCACGGGGCTTTGCTGTATGTTTACAGTACTTATGCATCCCGGGATACGCCAAAGCCCGGCCCAAGAGGCACATTTGCTACACCAGAAGGCAGTTGTCCCACAGGCTCCCACCCGGCAGTCAGGGTGGACCCCACGGCCCCCTACTAGAAGCCCACACACCAGGGAAGACCAAGAGCATCATGCTCTGCCTGCCCAAAGCCCTGCCCTTCCCTCAGCTGGAATTAGAAAGGAGGGGTTTTTTGCAGCTCGGACAGGAGTTATTTCACACACAGCGTATATTAAAGCACAGTTCAGATAATAACATGGAGAGCCCTGCCAGTAAGCCCTCTGCTGCTGAACAGCTAACAAGCTTCTGGTTTGCATCCTTGCCTTCTGTCTGCCCCCTCTCATTTATTTACGTAAAATGAGCTAACACCAGGTCCACCACCAGCTTTGACTTCTCAAACCCACATCTGGAAGTTGCCACAGTCTTCCTCCTGAGAGACACCAGGAGCATCTACTCTTATTGGGTTCACCAGCGCATCCTCCTCCAAGCCTCTTTCCAATCCCTCTGGGGAAGGGCCGTCTGATGGCAAATGTGCCCTTTTCCTGACTGCACGGGAGCACAGCGTACAGCTCCCTGGGACCACGTGCGATGGAGATGGGTGGGCTGCTTACCCCCACCAGCACGTCTCCCCATCACCACAGCAATGCTGCTCTGCCTTTAGGTACTCACCAGGAGACCAGAAACGCAGCAAACATCACCCTTGTACCTCGCTAACGTGAGATCCCGAGCAGGGAGAGAGGTGGGGAGAGCCCTGGACAGACAGCACGATGACTTACCTAGGGAGACCAGCTCCAGGAGCAAGAGGGGAAGCAGAAAGTTGCCGGCAGCAGTACGATGCTTCATGGTTCCTGTCAAAAAAGAAAGGCAGGGTTAACCTGGCATAGCCGATACATGTTTTTTATTTCACTTTCCAAAGTGTATTATTCACTCTTCCCATGCGAGGGGATAAGCCACGGTCACCTCTGCGCTCAGGACCGAAGCGGGCGCAGCCCCAGCTGAGATGAGCCACTCGAGCACCGAGCGGGATGCCGAGGGTAAGGAAGAGTCGCTGCAAGCCGGGAGCCACAGAGCAGCCAGCGATCGGCACCGGGATTTGAGACGGTTTGGCGAAGCTGCATGTGGAGCTTGACCCAGAATCGCTGAAGGGGCACCGGGATATCGGAGGACAAAGCAGAGCCCCTCAAAACACCCAGGAGGCTGTGACGCAGGCACTGCAAGAGCATTGGGAGCGGACAGGCTTGCAAACATGCCTCCGTCCCGGTCTGCCTCTCAGATTTCCCCGGCTTCGCGTTCGATTCAGCACGACGCCTCGCGACGAGGCGACAGAATAAAACAGTAGCAAGGAGCTGCTTAGCACGGCCGCATCCTTCCATGCTTTCCAGGCCATCAAATACAAAGCTCTTCCCAAACTAACCCTAAAACACCTCGGCAAAGTCACGCTTTGCAAGGAGATTCGTAGATGGGGTATTTTAAAGCATTCCACCCTGGGGGCAAGCATAAATCATATACATTATACACAGCATGTAGACACAACAGGAACTCCCAGGGACGCTCACACAGAGCCAAAGACACCCCACCCCAAAGCAGACAGGACATCCCAGTGACCCATCTCCATAATTCTGCAGGTGTTGTGAGAGTTGAGGGCCAAGGGAACATTTTCCCACCAGCTCAGCACATCCACACAGCAGCAGACCCAGGGACACAAAAGGCAGAGAGTGTGTGCCTTTTGGGCAGCAAAGAGAGAGATGAACTTGTAGTTAAACCCATAAAGCTGCTCCCACTTGAGATCAAGTGCTGACCTGAGCCACGAGGGCTGAAACGAGTAATAAATCACATCATCTATTTACCAGCCCAAGCAGGGACCTGCTACACTTGTGACTGCTCATATACACACCAAGTTTTGGTTCACCCAGCACTCGGAGAACAGATCACTGAAGCAACAGAGCTGAATAAGCCACTGTGAGATGTGATTCCCACTTGGGGAGCGGCCAAACAGACAGGGGTACCACCCAGGGTACCACCTTGCCCACCATCGCCCTCGGTTTACCCCAAAAGCAGCACCTCAGCCTTCCCTTTATGCTCTATATACATAAATGCAACAGAAACGTGAGGAGTTACCCAAAAGCATGGCACACTTAGCTAGGGGCGGAGGGGTCTGCACTGCATCAGCATCCTAAGAGATGCGTGAGCATTCCCAGGGAGAGTGGGGAGGCACTGGGAGAGGTTGCCCAGAGAAGCTGTGGATGCCCCATCCCTGGAAGTGTCCAAAGCCAGGCTGGATGAGGCTTGGAGCAACCTGGTCTAGTGGAAGGTGTCCCTGCCCATGGCAGGGGGTGGAACTGGATGATCTTTAAGGTCCCTTCCAACCCAAACCATTCTATGATTCTATGATCCACCACTGCCGACACTCCTAAATGAACTTCCAAGCAATAGCTACACACATATTTTATTTTAACTGGCGGATGTGTCAGAGAAGACAGTTCATAACAACTCTTTCAGCATAGAAAGGGCCCTAGATCATAATTTCTTCAGCTATTTTACCACAAAAGAGTCTCTAGGAGGAAAAGGTCTGAGCCCAGGCAAGAAACACAGTGCTGTGGTCTTTTTTGGTGCATCTTTAGGAAATTCAGAACAAGCCTGAGAAGTAGTTTGGGATCAATGCTACTTAACTGAAGTGCATCATGCCAATCTCCCTAGAAAATATAAACAGGGCAGAAGAATTCGATCCTCCACCCCCCAACAAGTTCCTGACTTCTGAGTGTTTGGTTCCAGCAGAGCACCAAAAACCCCAATTTCTAAGCAAATACTACCTCTTCCCAGGAGCCAGGCATCCCTTTCCACGTTTAGATTTGGCCAACAAAAGCAGAATAGACTCTTCTAACAAAATAAGACCCCAAACTTTTCCATTTTCCCACCCTTCTTTGTCAGGTTTCAGGGAGGAGAAAATCTCAGACACGGATAACGCTGCTGTTTCGGGTCCCTGCATCCCCCAGCCACCATCAAGCCCTGGATGCAGGGCCAAAGCTCATCCCGCTGTCGCTGGAAAGGATGAAGTGGAGACAAGCAAAGCAGCACAACCCCGAGCTCTTCCTCTGCCTTCCGCCGTGCCAAAATGCCATTGAGGAAAACGCTTTCTTCTCAAACAGCGTCGCTATCAGCCCAAGTGAGCGGAAACATTATTTTCCAGCTTCACAGACCATGTTTAAAAAGCAACAGGGCAGTGGAAAAACAATTTACGAGACGTAGAAATAAAGGCAGTCGACAGCATCCCCTTTCGAGTGTCATGATAAATCTAAATATTGTATATTCCAAGTCAGTCACTTCATTATGTAAGTAATTGCCTGAAATGTCATTTTGATTTTGTCTGTCTTCATTAATATTGCAGCTCTTCACTGGTTCTCCGAGATGGTTCACTCGAATATTGCAAATTTAGGAACGGGATTGAGAAACCTCCGGGGAGAACTTAAAAATTGTGACTAAGAGCATATTAAATCGCACCTTCAGCCTGAAAGAGGCTCTTTGTAGGAAGCATTCGGTGCAGTTTCCAGCATAATAATGTCTCTGGGCGAGTCATCGCCGGGAACGCAACTGTTGTCTCCTGGCTGCAAACACACTAATGTTAAACCAGAGATTTCCCAGTCCGCTGGCAAGCGCTCCCCAAGGCACGGGAAGCAGCAGACAGAACCACATTAAGTGGTGACGGATGGGAACCGGAGGAGCCTCTACTGCGGAAACACCGCTCGGCAAAGAAGTCCAGGGCTTGAAAGTTTAGGAAGCGGCTCAGGTCGAGCAGAGGTTTTTCAGCCCACCTGCCCCCAAATGCCTCCTGCCGGAAATGCCTCCTTCCCAAGCCCAGGAAGTGGCTTTCTGGCTGCTTCAACATCATCACCACATCCCTGCGTGTGGTAAAGATCCCACCACCTTGGCTAAAAGGGCAGGGCAGCCACCGCAGATGGAGCCCAACCAGCGCACGCTCCGGCACACGTTAATCCAAGGGAAGTTGGCAGAGAGGCTCCAAAAGCCTTCCAGCATCTCACCTCCATGAAACACTGGAGCAGAGACGCTCCTGCTTCTGCTGAGCTCGGGACACATATTGCTCTCAGGGTGCTCAAGCATCAGCTTCCAGGCTCTGCACCTGTACTTGTTATTTTTAAATGCACTGTTGGGGCACTTGCACATGAGAACGGCTCTCACACACACAAAACACATTTAATTGCCTCCGTCAGAGCAGCGGCAGCGGCTGTGCCTCGCTGGCAGAGATGCGCTCACATTCGAGCTGCTGCTGACACCTTTAATCACGCCCAAACCCCTGGCCCCTCTCCCCCCCACCTGGGCTTCCCTTCCCCAAATGGCACCGCGACACTTGCGCCTCAAAATTTATCACCACTCCGTTTGCTCTGCGCTGTTCCAGGAGCATAAAGAAGAAATGGAAGTGTAAATCAAAGCACCTCCCAAATGGATTCCACGAGAGGGAACTCTATGAACCCTCCCAAAAAGGCCCCTTCTCCGGTGAGGCAGTGCAAACCCCGTCCCCCAAAGAAGGGAGCCTGGCAGCCAGCGCTGCCCACCCAAACCATTTGCTCTTTCGTAGGCAGAGTGGAAGTCCCCGGGATACAACCAGGATGCCACCATGCCTGTGGCACCCAGCCAGCCGCTGGAAGACCCCTCTTTCCCCAGCATGCCATCCATGCCCACTCTCCCCAGCTTCCCCCATCACATCGGCCACCTTGGAAGAGCAGCCAGGAGATGCTCCAGCAATAGCCACCACCAAACATGCATCAGAGAAGCCAACCCCATGATCCTCTTCGGCACAGCTCCCGCTTTCCCAGCTTCTCCATCCCTCTGCTCCTCAACTAGGAGCACCCTCAGAAATTCACCTTTTCTTGTTCATTGCTTCTTGGCCAAGTCTTTACAATAAGTAGGATTCAAAATGAAAAAAAGTGCCAAGTTTATTTTTTTTTTCTTCCCCCCACATATTGGCATGAGCCATACACAAATCATAATTCCTAAAAATAACAAATTGCAGAACAGGGTAATCAGAAGTAAATTGATATTGATAAATAAGCTTTTCTTCCGCGCGGTAGGTGGTTTATTTTAATCTAATGAGTTTTATATTTTCTGAGCTTTCAGATTCCATGATGAAGAGCCGTCCGCGCTAGAATTACGAAGCACTTTGAAATATTGTAATTTTATGGCTCATTTTGTCAGGACTCTTGAAAATGAGATTTGTTCCCAGTGAAAAAATTTGCCCTTTTTTTTTTTCTTTTTTCTTCCTTCTATTCCTCACAGCGAAGGAAAAAAATTCCCTCGTTAAATAAACACAGCCCAGAATATTTGTATGGATGGAGAGGGGGGATGGATGCAGGCAGAACAGGGAGTAAGGGAACACAGCTGCCACAACCCACCTAAGAGCCCCGAGATGGTGCTTGCAGGAGTGTGAAAGATGCTTTCTCTCCCCTTCCTTCACCCCAAAAGCAAAGCTGAGGCCAGGGAGATGGGTGTTTTGCTCCCCCCCAGCCCAGAGGATGCCCACAAAGGCAAAGTCCCAGCTGCTCCGTGCACCCCAGGTACCACCAATTGGTGCTATTTAAACCTTTCTTCTAGCAGGGAAAAAGCCAGAGCTGTTACTTACTGACAACCAGTAAGGTCAAGGTTTCCAGCAGTTTACTCCCATTTCAAAACAAGGACAGAAGTGGTAACATTTTGCTGGGGGCTGCCAGAGGTTTGCTTTCCCATAGGAAACAAGTTGCTCCAAGGCAACATGAGCACGTTTAACCAACAAAAGAAACCAGAAGAAAACGCCATGTTTGAACTTCTCGGTCCACACCAGAAAACTTTGTCTGGGTTGGGAGTGGAATTGGTTTCCCAAGCCTTTGCAACTCCCGTGAGATAATTCCGGGGACCGCCCAGCTCCGCATTAGCAACAGGCAAACCCTCCAGCGCGGCACCGAGCGCGGTATCCCCGCGGAAAGCGGCGTAGTGCTACGAGCACAAGCATCCAATTCACCTCTTTGTGCATGCAGTAGTAAAATAACACCCTGGGGACTTTGGGAAGGGGAGGACACTCATTCCCTGTTGCAGCGGTCGCTGCCACCAATCCCTCCGTGGCGAAGGCAGCACCTTTCTCGTGTAGGTGGAAGAGGAGATGCCCGATGTTGTTGAGTGGGGCAGCACCAGCTCTGCTGAGTCTCCAGCACTGGTTGCTACGATGCCTATGGTGACTAGCAACCATTTTCCATCACAAAACCTCACTTAAGCTGGAACAGCTCTCCTAAACCAGGAGGCAGACTGGGATGGGCGATGGAGACCAAGCTCTCCCGGGCTGCACCAACGCAGAGCCCAGCACGCGGATGCAAGGCAGCGAAGGAGCAGCAGGGTTGCAGAGCAGAGGATGCCAACGTGGGATGAAAAGGTGGAAAAGCAGCCAACAGCAACAGAGCTTGGCTCAAAGAAAAACAATGGAAGAGGAAAAAAAAAAGGAGGAGGGGGACGAAGGGTGGGAATTACTGCTTTAGGAGGAGGCAGGAAGCAGAAATCTGTGAAGTGGCATGCACAGTCTGGTCTCACAAGACTGGAACCTCTCTCCAGACTCTTAGAAGACACAGAGCAACGGACAAAGCGGCGACTGTGAAGATGCTGCAGGCCTGACCCAAACCCATCTGGTGAGCAGCACGCCAGGCGCTTTCTTCTGGTGCCCTGCCTGGAAAAAGGCAGGCTTGCCTGCTGCCCACTTCCAAGCACCGGTATCGCAACGATGCAGGAGGAGCGTCCAACATCCTTGGGCTCCGACGCAATGTTTTTTTGAGGGAGTTTGTAACGGTGCCACGCAGCCTGCGCTCACATAGCCTAGGGCACTCCTGCCTGCGCCGCTGCGGATGCGAGCACGCGACTTCTGCTTGGTTTGGGGGTTTTAAATGAAAAAAAAAAAGAGAGGGCATCCGTGAAGTGGAATTAAAGGGGGAAAAAAGCAGCATTAAAAAGCATTAATCTAGATATTGCCCGCTCCATTTACAGAAGAACAAGTAGACGCAGGGTAGAGGACTATTGCCCAAGCCCTGGGGCAGGAGCCAAGCCGGGGTCTCGGCAGGACTGTGCGCTTTCGGGGACAGGGAGGGACCGGCATGCCACCTCCCTCCTTGCCACCCTCAGGTGAAGGCGAGCATCCCCTTTTTGCAGCAGCAGCAGGAAGGAAGCGCGCTGTAAGCTTTGCTGTTAAGTACACCCACCCGTAACAGTGCGAGCCACGCAGTAGGAAGTTCAGCAGCAGCTTCGAGAGCGAGCCATCCGCCACAGAGCCAGGAGCTCTTGGCAATCGGTAGCCAACCTGCGTTTCAAAGCCCTGCCAATGAAGATGGGGTAGTTATTTCACTCCATCTTCCTCGGCAGACATCACCCCAAGCCCCACTCCACTCAGGACCCTGGGTACGTGCACACCCAGGACCTCACCCCTGCCTCCAGCTGCTCCCATGCCCCAGGCTGGACACTTGCATTACTAAAAAAGAAGCAATAACACTATTTGTTCAGTCCTCTAGTAACTCAAACTGCAGGCTGGAAAGGTAGAACTTAAAAACAGAGAGAGAAATGGGGTGTTTCAGAGGAATGGGGAAAAAAAAAAAAACCCACACCCTCACACTGAGCAACCTGAGCTGCAAAAGCTCTCAGGCCATTTCTCACCTTGGCCAAATCAAGAGAGAAGTGTCCTTGCTGCTTTTGCACAAAGCTCACTTAACTTTCAGCGAGAGGCACTTTGCTGCCACAGACCTTTTCAAGGCCCACTGGCTGTTCTGGCTAATAAAAGTGATGCTTTGCCTGATGGAGTAACACCGTGGGCACGCTGCGGCTAATCACTCGCTAGCTGAAATTTTTGGAGCGAGGGATTAAAAAAAAAAAAAAATCCCAAACCCAAAGTGGGAGAAACAGCTCAGGGAAAGGAAGATGAAGTTACTTAGAGAAAGAAAAAAAAGAAAAACACCACTAAATCCCTCAATCCCAAACAGCAGCCCCCAGGAGCAGGGGGTTAAACTGAAAGACAAAGGCATTCAGCAGGGATGAAGTTATTTGGATTAAGGACAGTTGCTCATCACCAGCGACAGGCTTGTTCAGGCAAGCCCTCCTAAGACCCCGTCTGTGGTTGAGGACCCTCTAAGCTGTGCGGTCCCTCTCCTACGTGCCCTTTACAAGGCTGCAGCAGCCAGGGTGCCAGCATACCCCCTTACTGCCATCAGGATTTCGCCCCCAGTGACCATCTCCCCAGAATCCTCCGAGCAGGACATCCTTCTCCCCTGGAGAGCAGCCGTTACATCAAATGCACAGATCAGGGGAAAGCAATCCAGGCTAAGGATGGAAAAAGCCTCGCTGCAACGTTGGCTCTGGAAAAGGCTCAGGAAGGGACATTACAGCCTTCCCACAGCCAGATCAGACTTCCCACTGCAAGACACATCCAACAAGGTCCTTGGCCCTTGGGGATTGGGTTCAAGCGCCTGCTTCTGCGAGGCTGCCGAGCAGAAAAAGGGTCAGTGTGCACCCAGAATGGCCCCTCTGATCATTTATGGAGTGAGCAACCACCAGAGCCACAGGCCAAAAGACTCCACACTCAGAGGTTTTCTGCCCACCTTGACCAAGGCTTCGAGCTCAGCAGCCTGTATATAAATGCTGTTCCAGCCCCCGCTATAGCATCCTGGTAATTTCCAAACCCCAGGCAAGGTCCAGGACTTCCCCGAGATTGGGCTAAGTCTCAGCCACTGGTATTCCACATTTCAGCTGCAGAACCTGAAGTAGGGTCTGATAGCAACGCAAGCACAAAGGCATGAATTTTTGGGTCTTGAGCCATAAAAGCCACAAACTAACCCTGACTCTCCTGTAAGGTTATTAATAGTCTTATTGCAAAAAGCAGGACACTAGTGGGAAAGAAAGACACAGAAGTTTTGGGATGTGCTTTGAGCTATTTATGCTCACAAAGCCAACCTCCAGCTAAATTAGAGGGGCTGCAGTAGCCTGGCTGCGAGCAGCTGGGACATTTACAGCCTAACGAGAGGCCACAGGCCAGCCCCTCATCAAGCCAATCCCATATCCTAAAGCTCCTTAAATTTCAGATTAATCCGTGCTCAAAACCATCGGCACATCTGAGAAACTTCATAAATTAAATCCTTTATAAGATATCCTCACCGCCCTGCCTGTTCCTGGGGTGTGTTCCAAAGGGGATCGCGGTGCCCTTTTTTTTTCCACGTACCCCCATCGGGTTGGCAGAGAAGCTACCCTACCACAAACATTATTCTGGAGAATAATGTTTCTGGTGCTGCCTCCCTGCAATTTTCAAGTGATGCCCCTGGGGAGGGGGTGCCCTTCCCAGGCCCAGCAACAGCACACAGTCAAGCTCCGCAGCTCCCACCTCCTGCAAACATTGTTTCTCCCACTTATCACAAAAAAAAGGTAAAAAAAAATAAAGAACATAAATTTTTACAGTTTTCCATAAAGGGAGTGTTTTACAACTTGGTCTTAAAACAAAACATTGTATTTTCCCAACACAACCTTGACTGGTTGCTACAAAACCTACATTTTGCCTCCCGAAACGAGATCTTGGCAGTGGGGAGGGACCCAGAGGGGGGGGTGGAGAAGGAGAATGGAATTGCAAAGGGATTTCCTCTCCTCCTTCCTCAGGGGAGAAGGAAAGACAACAGTAAGACTGCCTCCCTTGAAACACCCACCTGGATTTTGACAAATGCCAAGTTTCCCATGGAAATACCTTGTTCCACCAGAAAAATTATTAAAAAATTCATGCCCCAGCTCCATCCCGTAGCACTATCGTGCAGCAAAGGCCACGCCGTGTCCCAGGCTGCTGCAGGATGTGCTGGGAAGACCCTGGGAAGGAGCCAGGATCATCGCCCACGGCGG
The DNA here is from genome assembly GCF_000690775.1 of Eurypyga helias. NCBI lineage: Eukaryota > Metazoa > Chordata > Aves > Eurypygiformes > Eurypygidae > Eurypyga > Eurypyga helias. The sequence continues at coordinate 23,123 of NW_010226677.1, forward strand.
GCACCTGGGTGCAGCAGCTCTGCCAGCTCTCCTGACCCCCCCTCGACATCAGTCGTGCCCAGGGGATCTGCTGCCAGCAGGGCTTTTCCCCCGGCACAGGGAAGAAAAAAACCCAAACAACAACAAAAGAGCCATGCACTAGCATAGAAAACTTCCCATTCCAGCACATACACCTCAAAAAACACCAGTGGATGAGAGGAGAAGCAGCTTGGGGAAGTGACAGTGGGTGGCAAGAGGGTGCTGGCAGCACCCCCGGCATCGCTGGCTTGGGACCGGGTTTGGATTTACCCTTCCCACGCAAGGTACCCGTGGGAGAGTCCTGAGCTGTGCTCCTTCCCCAGCCAGCTCCGCTATTCACCTGTGTGCGGGCAGCAGATCTCCACATCCTTTTATTTGGCCAAATAACCTACCCCAGCTCTGCTTTTCCTTCTCCTTTTCCTTACGGCTTTTTTAATAACTATTGCCTTTTCTATCGACAGCCTTACTAGTTTCTTTTTCTTCACTACCAACACCCCAGATTTTGTACAATCCCAATTAAACACCAGTAACGAAGCCCCACGCCTGTATTTCTAATTTCAAGTGAGCACCGGCTGTTATTTACCCTCACGTAGCATCCCAAAAATCACGGATCTGAACAAAGGGGCTGGTGCCGGGTAGATCAAACCAAAGAACACCACCAGGGAAAGGGCTACCCCTACCACAAATGGCTGAAACACCCCTCAGGAACCCCAAACTCGGCAAGTTAAAAGGGAGGGTGATGTAATTTAGGTGGCTGGCTTTAATAGGGATCAGACTCTCCAAGTTTGAGTATTTCTGTAAATAAAGGCTCCGGCAAGGACTCCGGGCAGTTCAAAGCTGCCCGGCCAACGCCAAGTTGGATGCATGTGGGGGACAGTATTCGAGGTGCTCAGGAAAACATTAAATAAAAGGGAATTCCAGGTTTTGTCAGAGATGAAGGAAAAGAGGAGCAAGCACAAAAGGGGTGAGGGGACACGCCTCAAATAAAGTGTTTTCGCAAAAAAAAAAGAAACCGTTTGGGGCAAGTTTGTCGTTTTGAAAAGCTGTTTTTCCCTTTAATGTATTTTTGAAGGGATTAAAATATATATATATATACACAGACACA
>NW_010226677.1:24301-24526 GCF_000690775.1 Eurypyga helias
CGTCCCCACGGCTCCCATCCCCACGCCGCAGAAGTTCAGCCCCGGCTCGCCCGGGAAACTTTGCAGCTTCTCACCGCCTCCTCCTTCCAAGGAAAACTCCAAATTGGAAGCGAGGATGGATTTGGGAACGGGAAGGGACTCACTCTTTCGAGGGGCAGGGCAGCAGGCACCACCACACGTTTATTATTATTATTATTTGGCTAAAAAAGGGGGAAAGGTTGGGCT
>NW_010226678.1:0-820 GCF_000690775.1 Eurypyga helias
GGCGGGCCGCGGGGAGCCCGTAATCCCTGCCAGCAGCCACAGCACGGAGCCCCGAGCAGGCGGATCCCTCGAGGGCCAAGGCGGCGAGGAAGGAGTCTCCGCCGGGGTGCAGAAACCAAATTTTCATCCCTCCGAGCGACTCCCAGACCAAGCACCGAGTTCATTCGGCAGCAGGGATCGCCAAGGTGACAAAACTCCCACCCGGAGCCCAAGAGCGTTCGGCGGCTTTGCTGCGGCGTCACAACCAACCCCAGGCTCCCCGAGAAGCAAACCAAAGCCAAGAGCCTACCGACACGGGCCGAAGCGGAGCAGGCCGCGGATGGCATCGGCTCAGAGGGGTCAAGTGAAACCTTGTTTGTGTCAGCCAAGGTCCGCTGGCAGCTCCCTGCTCCGCTCGAAGCCAACCGGCTGCCCACGGCATCTCGCTCCAGCTGCTTCACAGGTATTCATCCTGCCTTTATTCCTGGAGTACGCGGTCACCAGGGAGACACAGAGGCGGCTTCCTGCTCCCCGGGCTGCTCCCTGCGCGTAGCTGGAGCCCAGTCTGCCGACTTCGGCAACGGAACGAGGAGCTCGCACAGGAAGGGCTCATCCTGCCCTCCTCGGCTGCCAGCTCTGCTCTGGGCTGCGGCGCCGGGGCTGCTCCTGGCCTGCACTAGCTGCTCCGCCGTGATCCAGACCTGCTCCTGACCCGCACCGGCTGCTCCTGGCCTGCACCAGCTGCTCCACCACCATCCAGACCTGCTCCTGACCCGCACTGGCTGCTCCGCTGCGATCCAGACCTGCTCCTGACCTGCACCGGCTGCTCCTGGCCTGCACC
>NW_010226678.1:904-7217 GCF_000690775.1 Eurypyga helias
CTCTGCCGCGATCCAGACCTGTTCCTGGACGGATCCACCCGATCCCACTCAGCCAAGAGCTGCGCAGGCGTGCAGCCAGGGTAACGTGGATGCCAGGGTGGGGAGGTGATCCCTGAGCTGGAGGGATCCCAGCGGATCCCCCGAGGCTGTTTCGGGAGGCTCGTCACGCACACGCGTGAACTGTCAAAGGGGAGAGCTGACCCATGGCAGCCCCAGGCAGGACGGGAACCACTCCCTCATTCGGATCCTCTCCAGAACCCCCAGGCGCACGCTCCAGCAGCCGGGCACCCCCCCTACCAACACCGCTCCCAGCAGGACGCGCCCCAAGAGCTCACGGACGCTGCTCCCGCAGCCAAGCCGGGAGCAGACCTGCTCCTACCCCCTTTCACGCAGCCAGAAACTCCCTCCTGCCTCCCCCGGGCTCCATGAGGTTCCCTTCTTGCTTCCAAGTGATCCAGCCACCCCGTTCGGATGCAGGTGGAACCCGGCCTGGGGAGGGGGCGAGGGCCAGACCAGCGCCTTGTCGCTCCCACACGAATTGGCCATTCCATGGGGATGGGGGTGCCAACAGACCGGGAGACGTTTCCTTTGGGCTCCTGTTTGAAACCATCGGCTACGGCAAACCGATGGCCTTGATTGAGGGCCGAAGAGGGGGAAAAAAAAAAAAAATCAAAGGATCAGACACACCTCAAATGGCCAGGTAAGTCGGGAACGCAGCCCGCGGCCCAGGCAGACCAAAGGATACGCGCGAGGCAGTGCCTGGTCATGGGGAGGGACTGGTTGGAGCAGCGGACGTCGTCGACAAAGGCCAAGCACCTCTGGCTGGAGCGGGTGGTGTGCGCCTGCAAGTCCAAGAGAAGAACTCGGAACTGCCCGGTTCCATTCCGGAGAAACCCCCTCGGCTACGTGACACCCACGTCCTGCTTTCAAAACACGCCAAGAGCAACCTCCGGCTCCAGCGAAGCCTCGCTCCTCGGTACGCCCTTCCCACGCAGGCTTTGCTTAAAACGGAGCTGACTCGGTTTCCAAAGGACCAACTTCACCTCGGATTTCATAAATCATGGAATGGTTTGGGTGGGAAGGGACCTTAAAGATCACCCAGTCTCACCCCCTGCCACGGGCAGGGACACCTTCCATAGCCCAGGTTGCTCCAAGCCTCATCCAGCCTGGCCTTGGACACTCCCAGGGATGGGGCATCCACAGCTTCTCTGGGCAACCTGTCCCAGTGCCTCCCCACCCTCTGCAGGAAGAATTCCTTCCTCATGTCCCATGTCAATCTCCCTCCTTCCGTTTAAACCCATTACCCCTTGTCCTGTCACTCCCTGCCCTTGGAAAAAGCACCCCCCAGCTTTCTTCTAGCCCCCCAGGCACGGGAAGGGGCTCTGAGGTCTCCCCGGAGCTTCCCTTCTCCAGGCTGACCCCCCCAACTCTCCCAGCCTGTTCCCATGGTAGAGGGGCTCCAGCCCTTGGAGCTTTTCCTCCAGGAACGAGGTTTCCCAGACTCATTTTTCAACTTTGGGTTGAGGGAACGCTGCAAGTTTTTAGTGGCGTGGGTGGCGCAAGGGGCCTGCCTTTGGGTCCCCACAGGGTTAGGAGGAATCTGGGATTCACCCCCTTAAGGATTTTCCACGTTTTTCAGTGATGGAAATCAGGCTCCTTGCGCTAAGCCCTCTCTTTCCGAAGGGAAAGCTCTCCAAGCCCACACTTCCCTCTGTCCCTGCAGAAAGGGTGTGACAATCTGGCAGGGCTGGAGCGGATCAGGCCTGGGATGGCGCCCAGGAAGGGATGAGGACGCCCAGCTTGCCGTCACTCCAGCCCCCGAGCCGCTTGGCCGTACCTGCTGGGCAGCGCCGTCAGTGGCCAGCATCCTGCGCTCCTTCAGTTGCCGGTGCAGCAGGGCCTCCACGCCGTAGCGCTGCCGGTACCGCCGCAGGCACTTCAGCCGCTTCAGGTTCTCCCGCTCCTTGGCCATCAGCCCCTCCGGGCCCGTCAGAAGGCTGCTGCCTGTGGGGAATGCGGGAGAGGTCAGAAAACACCGCCCCACCTGCCATGTCTTTCCATTTTCTCGGCATCTGGGGCCAAAGAGGGGCTTGTCGAGGAGCTCCCACGGCCGACTGACGACCCAGGCGCCGACGCGCGGAGCGAAGGAGCAGCGAGAGCCGCGTTTACGCACGGGAAGCGCATCTCCCGGCTACGGGAGAAGGTGACAAAACAGATTCCATCCCAAAATACATCCCAACTTGGAGCACTCGGGCCGAAAGAATATTTTCCCAACGGCTTTTCAAGCCGTTTGGCCACTCCAAAGTCTATTGTTGATTTCTGCAGGCGGAGGAATTCCAGCTTGCTCCTGGGCAAGTTCTGGAAGCTTCCCGTAAGCTCTCCCAGCCGTAATTACAGGGGAACCGCTCAGGATCTGCTTTTCTATTACTGGTTTGCTAAGAAAGAGCTCTGGAAAATTGTTATGTACCAAACTCCCAGTTATTTTTACTCAGGACCCCAGCCATTTTCCAGGAGGAGCTATTCTAAGGCTGCGCCAGCGCATTCCCTGCACTCCCGACCACAGCTACAACCCGGTTCCGCCGCTGCCGGAGGACGAACTCCTGCCTCCGAGAACGTGCCGCGTGCAGGGAGAATTCCAAGCCAGAGCTTTTCCAAGGGAAAGCTGCATCCGTGTGACAAACACGTCACCGCAGCAGCCCCGGTTTAACTACCGCAACCGGCTTTCAGGGCCTTCCAGACAAATCGGGTTTGTTTGTAAAATTTAAAAAAAACAGGAAATCCCAGACCAAAAAAAAAAAACACCGAACTTTTGTCTCAGAATTAACTTTGTAGTCTCATTTCCTGACAACGCTGCAAACCCTGAGGAGCAAAGGGATCCGGGAACCTTTCTAACCCCAACGATACCAATCTCCGGGCACGAGGCCAGGCGCAGAAGCGCCTTCTCCAACCCAGTTCAGGCCCTATCATAGTTTTCCCGCCCGTACTGAGACAGCGCCACTCCCAGATTGGCTTCTCCGAAGGGCAAATCCCACCGCTGAACGTGGAGCTCTGCAGGCGCTTCACAGAAGCGCCGTGACCCTGGGAATAGGGGTCGGTGACTACCTGTGCCGGTACTTGCCTATGGCTTCGTGCTCTCCCTTGCGGCAGTGCAGGAACTGGCGCTTCTTCTCCTTCAGGAGGTGCTGGAGCCGTTTGAATTGGTCGATGTAGAGGGATTGCAGGCGGATGAGCTTCTCCCTCATGATCAAAGCCACCTCCTCGGCTGTGTATACGCCGGCGTGCCTGAAAAACACCCGCAGGGTGAGGCTTAAGGGTGCCTCGGAGCTGTTCTCCTGGGCAAAGGACACGGATGTTATCGGAAAGGCAGGCTGAGTGGTGCTGGATCATACAGCCCGGCGAGTGCCAGGCAGAAATACCCTATTTATGGGGTGTTTTAAATGAAGAGACTACTCAGAGACTGAGGATGACACGGGTAAGCGGCTGGCAGCCACCAGCATCCAACTCACTTCAAGGGATCCTCCTGGTCGCTGTCGATGCTGTCGGCCTCGCTGTCCGGGTCCCCTCGCCACGTCTGGTCCACCGTGACAGCGTCCTGCTCACCATCGCTCCAGCTGTCCTCATCTGAAAGGACGAGTCACCCTGAGCGACAGGACGCGGCGCTACGTCCGAGCGTTCGCTGCTCCGGCGCAGGACAACCCGGGCCCCCAGGAGCTCAGCTCCACAGAGGCGAAACGGCTCCGCCTCGTGCCGAGAGGGACTTCTCCTCCCCAGCACAGTGCGAGGAAGGGACAAGGAACAGACACAGCCAAAACGCGTGGTTCCTGGGTGGGCAGGAGCCGTGGGCTGCCACACCGAGCGACCCTGGGAGACGGGAAGCGGGCAAATGCGCCTCCTCTGTGAGCGCACGGGAAGAAAGCCTGCAGGATTTCGGCCTGGCAGCGTGACTGCCCACAGCCCGTGGCAGGCAAAACGTGCCAGGGTCAGCAGAACACAACCCACACACCCCTGGGATCTTTTTTCCACTGGATTTAAGTGTAATTCTTGGAATTTCCACACAAACCAGAGAACTCCAGGTCCTCTCTCCCCAGCTTCTGCCTGCAGTTCTTACCTAGGATCCGACTGGCTTCGCTACGGCTGCTCTCCGCAGCCTGGGAGCCCAGCTCTGTTTTGGCGTAACAGCTAAGCTGGCAAAGGAGAGTCTCGCTTCCAGGTCCAGGACTGGACTTCTTCATCTGAGCCTGAAGCGCCAGAGCGTTCCGACGGGCGTGCTCCACGCAGAACGACGTGCTGCGGGAATAGATCACCAGCTCGTTACAATCCCAAGGCCTCAGCCAACAAGCAAGCAATGCGGTGAGAAACGTCCCCCGGCACCTGGAAAGCACATCTCCTCCACAGCTCTCCCTCGGAGAGAACTGCTGGCTGCAGGGACGGCTCGGGAATGCCAGAGCCCCACACACACCACTGCTGAAACGCCAGCTCTGGCAGCGGGACCGGGAGCCACATGGCACAGCCGCAGGGAGAGCAAAGAGCTTTGTACATAAAGCCACTGAGGTGAGCAATTCTGCTTCCAAACATCCACACTGGGCTCTCAGCTTCCACGCTGGCCCGCATCCGATGGATCCTTCTAACCGCAGAGGGACCAAGGGCAGGATGAAGACAACCAGTGTCCACATCCCTGAGGGTAAAATGCGGGTCGATGATCCCATAAGGGAATCTGCGCTCTGCTGACGTGCTTACTGGAACTGCTCTAGGTCCTTCCATCCCCACCAGCCAGACCATTTTGTTCCCATCAGGAAACAAGAAGCACAACCCAGGTCATCAGCTCACGTAACATGCGACCGGAGTATCCGTGCTGAGGATCATCTGTGCAGACAGCGGCCAAGTTAAATTTGCTGGGCCGAGCAGAGGTACAGCACCGCGTGGGTGCACGTACAGCTCTTCCACAGGACCTGGATCGCTGCAGCCACCTTCCGATGGCAGAGGGCAGCAGCCCGACGGTCCCACGGGACCAAGACGACTCCACGCAGTGCCCAGCACTCGCAGAGCCCTTTTCCAGCTTAAAAACGCTTCAGAAAGAGGGAGCCACTTGTCTGAGGTACGGTAAGTGCGGCAGCTGAATCAGGAAAAGGACCTTCTCCTGCCTGTTTGAATTCCATATGGTAGAGAACCGGAAAACCAGGAGGCAGAGGTACTCACCCATCCTTCTTCTCCGGTTTGGGCGCAGCGTTGGGACACCGCTTCCCGTTCTTGGTTGAGACGTAGCTGCACTGCTTGAAAGGGGCGCTCCTGTCTTCAAGGATGTGCTTAATGCAGAACTCCTGCCCCTCCAGCCGCGGCTGGGAGCACTGGCGGTGGGTGAAGGCGCAGGGCAGGGGCTCCTGCGGCCGCGGCACAGGAGTAAGGCGTCCTCGGCTCGAGGGCAAAACGTGGATCCGAATTCTGTTCATGCCAACGCCTGCTCGAGAGATGCACAGCAGTTAAAAGAAGAAACAAGCTATGGGTAAAAAGGAGGAGCAGCATCTGCTGAATGTCTCTGACCACCCCTGAGCAGGCGGGAGACTGTTGCTCCCGGCGCCTGAGGAAACATTTAGCTTTGCAGCAACCCCGTTCCTGCACAGAATGAAACATATGAAACAAAAGATGATCAGAGGGCTGGAGCCCCTCTCCTATGATGAAAGGCTGCAAGAATTGGGCTGGTTCAGCCTGGAGAAGAGGAGGCTCCGAGGAGACCTCATGGCAGCTTTCCAGTATCTGAAGGGGCTACAGGGGTGCTGGGAGAGGACTTTTTACAAGAGCCTGTAGTGACAGGACAAGGGGTAATGGGTACAAATTGAAAGTGGGGAGGTTTAGATTGGATATCAGGAAGGAATTCTTCCCGCAGAGGGTGGGGAGCACTGGGAGAGGTTGCCCAGAGAAGCTGTGGATGCCCCATCCCTGGGAGTGTCCAAGGCCAGGCTGGATGAGGCTTGGAGCAACCTGGGCTATGGAAGGTGTCCCTGCCCATGGCAGGGGGGTTGGAACTGGATGATCTTTAAGGTCCCTTCCAACCCAAACCATTCCATGATTCTATATATCACTCACCTGAGCTGCCAGATCCACGCCAAGGAGCGGGCAGAAGCACTGCTGCCTGCCAGCACTGTGGCTAGGGTGGGATACGTGCCCCCGAGGGACCCCTCTGCCCCCCACACCCCAGTGCAGGGCCCTCTCCGCCCAACACATGAATCCTACGGCTCCGTACCCCCCCAGAGTACAACGCTCCCTTCCGCACACACCCCACCAACCCCATGATCCCCATCCCTTCGTGGGCTCTGCC
>NW_010226679.1:0-277 GCF_000690775.1 Eurypyga helias
AGAGCTGGGCTGGGGGAGGGGTAAATGGTTTAGTGTGTCAAAGCCCTGTGCTCCAATTTCAACTTAAAATGCCCTTTTCCTGTGCAAAGGGAGTAATGTTTCAAAGCCATGATGTCCCCACGTGGCAATCCAGGCATCAGGTTCTGAACTGTCAGCCTGAGGTGACACGGATGGATCGCCCCTCGCTTGGGTGCTCTGCTGCCGTGGGAATTCACCAAAACGGACTGTCTGCTCCAAAACGTGATGGCCTTTGACACACTGGCCTTTTAAAGCAGGA
>NW_010226679.1:378-1631 GCF_000690775.1 Eurypyga helias
TTGGCTCTGGCGGGGCGACAGAGGCTAACCCGTAACCCCGGAGCCTGCTGCCGCGCTGTAGGAGGGGTGTTTTGTCCCAGTGCTCCGGCTCCGTTTTACCCCCCCGGCACAGCATGTGCAGCCCGAGGAAGAGCCCGAGTCACAGAAACCTCAGCTCTGCGAGTGTGGAAACACACGAGCTGCTGCTCCTGAGCCGCCCGGGACGGGTCACCAACCCTTCGCTCCACACGAGCTGCTGCTCCTGAGCCGCCCGGGACGGGTCACCAGCCCTTCGCTCCACACGAGCTGCTGCTCCTGAGCCGCCCGGGACAGGTCACCAACCCCTCGCTCTGCCCTGCCTCCCCGTGCCATACCAACCCTTCGCTCTGCCCTGCCTTCCCGTGCCATTTGTTCCGCTTTCTAACTGATGTCTAGTTTAAATGGCCAAGCATCTCTGCCCTCTAAAACGCTCAATTTCATAAAAACAGACTGTTTTCAGCATTTCTAGTCCCCTCTGCTTGGTCCGAGGACAGAGGAACAGAGAGGTTTCCATGTCTTAGGCTGGAAAACAACCCGGAAGGTCCATTTTGGGGATGAGCAGCGTGAGGAGCTCACCGGCTTCCTGCTGCCTGAACCGAACATCGGCTGAATATCCTGCAGCAGGGACTGTGACGGGACTGTCCAGTGCCTCATGAGCTCGGTACTGCGCTACCCTGCCCGCACGGAGCCCAGTGGGTGCCATCACCACCCGCCGTCCCGGCACCGGGATGCCCTTCCTGAGCATCTCCCCTGGCAGCAGTGCCAGCAGCCCCGCCACGGGCGTGCGGTGCCACACCGACCCACAGCGTCCCTTTCACGTGCGTTTTGAACTTGGCTCATGCGGCTGCGGGGACCCTGAAGGCCCCACCACCATGTGTTCCCACCCCCTTCAGCCGCCGGTGCCTTGCTGCGTCCTTTGGGGACTGTGAGCTTGCAGCCCTCGGTGGGTTTAAACATCACAGCCCAGTGAAGGCGCGGACCTACAAGATTGCTGATGCTGGGGTCCCTGGTCCTCAGGGCTGCAGGGAAGGCGGGATACGTCCCGACAGCTGCAAGAAACCAAGGATTTGCGCATCGTTATTTTAAATGTGCTCACACTTCTCCCACCCCCCAAGTCTAAGGGCCGTTCCTGCAACGACGCAGCCGAGCTCAGCCCCTCCGGCGCAGCAGACGGGGAGCTCGCTACAGCACGGGGCTCGGTGGCTCGGCCAGGGAGCAGCACACGAGGAACACGC
>NW_010226679.1:1745-2046 GCF_000690775.1 Eurypyga helias
CAGCATCTCACCAAATTCTCCCAGGGCAGGGACAGATTTGTGCCCACAATTAGCACGGCAAAATGAAGAGCCAGAGCAAAGGGTCAGTAAGAATGGGGAATGCCGTGGTTCTCGGCGGCTCCGGGGAGCGGAGCACGGGAACAGCGGTGCCGCTGCAGAGGCAGAAAGGAGCCAGCCCGAGGAGGAGTTGCTGGGAGCGGAGGCTGCGGCAGCCCGGGCAGGACGCGGCGGGCGGAAGGGCTTGGCCGTGCAGGCTGGCAGGAGCTGCTTTAAGCAGCGTTTACCACGGCTAGAGCTGTCG
>NW_010226680.1:0-1068 GCF_000690775.1 Eurypyga helias
GAGCAGTCTGTTCACAGAGCTTTTGGTAGAACAGAAATAAATTGGGCTCAGTAGAGTGTCCGTGGAGTATGGTGTAGGCCAGTTTCTTGGGTTGGTTTTGTTTTCAAAGTCCTTGGTTATTTTTGATTTAATTGGCCTATCTGTATTCAGCTCAGGAAACTATGAGAAACAATCATTGGCTGTTATAAACGATATGTTAGGAAAAAGGGGGTGGTGAAGGACTGGAGCAGGTTGTCCAGAGAAGCTGTGGATGCCCCATCCCTGGAAGTGTTCAGGGCCAGGCTGGATGAGGCTTTGAGCAACCTGGGTGGAGGGTGTCCCTGCCCAGGGCAGGGGGTTGGCACTGGATGGTCTTTAAGGTCCCTTCCAACCCAAACCATTCCATGATTCGATGAAATGGTATGAGAAACGGTTTTTGCCTGAGACTGGCAACAGCTGAAGGTGAGTTGATAGAGTAAGTTGAAATGAGGTGGATTTGTATTGAGTACTATGAGCTAACTAGTTGTTTAAACAACAGAATTGTTTCGTGAACGCTGGAGGAACGTGTGTTCTGGATTGTGCGTGCGTGTGTTACTCCTGCTGTTCTGGCATTGGCAGAGTTCTTACGGTTACTACCTTCCACTTTTTGAGTGTAGTTGCTAGAGTTCAGCTACAGGAGGTCAGAATAGACCTGAATAAAATTGCTCACACTCAGACTGTTAACTTGCCAGCCGTCATCTCCCAGATGGCATGTGGCTTGTTTTCTAAAGCAGTCCTTTGCAGTCTGTCCTGATGGCCCCAGCCCTCTCCTGCCTTTGATGTGTCTGGAGAAACCTTACAAATAAGAGGTGGTAATTTTTTTGAGGTAAAATTAATGAGTTTTCAGTTTGCTCATATTGGCATCAGCGTCTTCCAAATTTTTAAGCTTTGTATCTTGTTCATAGTTCCCCAGTGGAGGTTCTGATAAACCACAGGCTGCAGTACTTACCCGTTTGGAAGGCATAGTGGCAATCCTAGGCCTAGGAAATTTGGCAGGTAAATAGAAGCGGAAGGTGGTCCAATTAACAGATGGTAGAAGTGCTGCGAAGA
>NW_010226681.1:0-248 GCF_000690775.1 Eurypyga helias
CCTGCGGAGCGTCCGTGCCAAGCCCCGCCGGAAGCTCTGGAACAGCCACCTGGGAAGAAGAAAACCCCTTTTTTTTTGGCACCAAGGGAGCAGGGCTTTTTCTCCTTATAAGGGAGGGAGATTTTTCTCCGTATGAACTGCGAGCTCACGGCTCCGGAAGCGCCGAGGGGAAGATCCGTGCAGCCGTCGGCAGCCCCGCGCTGGGTGAGGGGCTGGTGCGCGCAGCCCCCCGTGCCCTATCCCCCAAG
>NW_010226682.1:0-898 GCF_000690775.1 Eurypyga helias
AAAGAGAGTTAACCCTTTCCTAGCAAAGCAAGCAAAGGAGCCCAAGAGACTGGCAGCACAGGAGACTGAGAGCCAGAGAGGAGGGAGCCCTGGAGCACGAGAGCCAGAGAGCACAGGAGCTCGAGAACCCATGAGCCCAGGAGTCAGAGAGCCAGGGAGCCAGAGAGGCAACAGACAGGGAGCCAAAGAGCCTGAGAGGCAGAGAGCCTGGGAGCCTGGGAGCATCAGAGCCAGGGAGCAAGTGTGAGAGCCAGAGAGACAGGTAGCCCTGGAGACTGATTGCCCAGGAACCTGAGTGCCCTAGAGCAAGCAAGCACCAGACCCCTTGAGCCTGAAAGCTCAAGAGCCCGGGAGCCCAGAAGACTGGGAACCACAGACCCTGAAAGTCTGAGAGCCAGAGAGCCTGAGAGCCAGGGAGCCTGAGAGCCAAAGAGCCCATGAGCCTGAGAGCCTGGGAGCCCAGGAGCCAGAGAACACGGGAGCCCAGGAGCCAGGGAGCCCTGGAGACTGATTGCCTGTGAGCCCGAGTGCCTGGGACCCAGATAGCCCATGAGCCAGAGAGCTCGAGAGCTAGAAAGCCAGAAAGCCTGGGAGTCAGAGAGCTTTGGAGTCACAGACCCTGAATATTTGAGAGCTAGGGAGCCAGACAGACCATGAGCCAGAGATACTGGAAGCCAGAGAGCCCACAAGCCTGCAAACTTGAGAGCCAGAGAGCCAGCCAGCCAGGGAGCCCAAGAGCCCGGGAGACAGAGAGCCAGAGATTATGAGAGCCCTGGAGCCACAGACCCTGAAAGCCCACTAGCCCAAGTGCCCCAGAAGCCAGGAACCTGAGATACTGAGAGCCTGGGATTCCGAGTGCCCAGAGAGCTTGGGAGTGTGGGAGCCAGAGAGCTCATGT
>NW_010226682.1:913-2070 GCF_000690775.1 Eurypyga helias
AGAGAGCCCGGGAGTCAGAGAGCCCGGGAGCCATAAAGCCTGGGAGCAAGAGAACCAGAGACCCTGAGAGTCTGGCAGCCAGAAAGCAAGAGAGCCTGAGGGCCTGAGAGACCAGTAGCCAGTCAGCTCGAGAGCCAGGAAGGCCAGGAGCCAAATAGCTCACTAGCCCGGGAGCTGGGAGCCAGGAGCCAGATGGACAGAGAGCCCAGAAGACTGAGACCCATAGAGCCCGGGAGCATTAGAGCATGACAGTCCAAGAGCCTGGGAACCTGAGAGCTTATGAGGCTGAGAGCTCGAGAGCCAGAGAGCCATGAGGCTGAGAGCCAGAGACCCAGAGAGCCTAGAGCCTGAGAATCAGGGAACCAGAGAGCCATGGAGCCAGGAAGACCAGGAGCATGAGATCCAGAGAGCCTGGGAGCCACAGACCCCAGGAGCCATGGAGCCCAAGAGCCCAACCGTCCAGGACTATGGGAGCCTGGGAGCCTGAGAACCAGCCAGCAAGGGAGCCCAAGAGCCCAAGAAACCAGAAAACCGGGAGCCAGAGCTGGGGAAAGGAACAGCCTGAGTTACTGGGAGCCAGAGAGCCAGAGAACCCAAGAATCCAGCACCCACAGACCCCAAAAGCCTGAGACCCCAATACCAAGGGAGCCAGAGACACATGAGGAGTAGGGAGCCACAGAGCTAGGGAGACACAGAGCCTAGAAGCCCAGGAGCCAGGGAGCAAGTGAGCCCAAGAGCCCAGGAGCTCAGGAGCCAGGGAGCAAGGGAGCAAGGGAGGCCAAGAGCCAAGGAGCAGGGGAGCCCAAGAGCCAGGAAGCCTGAGAGCCCAACAGTCCGGGAGCATGGGAGCCTGGAAGCCAAAGAGCCTGAGAGACCGGAAGACTGGGAGCCAGAGATCCAGGGAGATGGGGAGTCTGAGAGCACAGGAGCCCGAGAGCCAGACAACCCAAGAACCTGGCATCCACAGACCCCAAAAGCCTGAGAGCCCAATACTAAGGGAGCCATAGACCCCAAAAGCAAGGGACCCACAGAGCTAGAGAACCACAGAGCCTAGGAGCCTGGGAGCCAGGGAGCAAGTGAGCCCAAGTGCCCAATAGACCAAGAGACAGAGAGCCTGGCAACCCAGAAGCTTGGGAGCCCGAGAGCTCGGTAGACCA
>NW_010226682.1:2105-2399 GCF_000690775.1 Eurypyga helias
CCGAGAGCTCGGTAGACCAGGAGCCCGAGAGCCTGGGAGCCAGAGAGCCTGGGAGCCTGAGACCAAGGGAGCCACGGAGCTAGAGAGCCACAGAGACTAGGAGCCCGGAAGCCAGGGAGCAAGTGAGCACAAGTGATTGGGAGCTCGGGAGACAGGGAGTCCAATAGGCATGTAACCCAAGAGCCAGGGATCCCGGGAACCAGGTAGCCCAAGAATCCAAGAGTCTAGGAGCACGGGAGCCTGGGAGCCTGAGAGCCAGTCAGCCAGTCAGCCAGGTAGCCCAAGAGCTTGAGA
>NW_010226682.1:2532-3325 GCF_000690775.1 Eurypyga helias
GCTGGGGATCCACAGAGCCCAAAAGCCCAAGAGCCCTATAGCAAGGGAGCCCAAGACCCCGGGAGCCAGGGAGCCAGAGAGCCCAGCAGCCCAAAAGCCAGAGAGACAGACAGCCTGGGAGCCAGAGAGGATGGGAGCCCAAGAACAAGGGAGCCACAGAGCCTAGGAGAAGGGATCCCAAGAGCCTGGGAGCCAGGGAGCCGCATAGCCCAAGAGCTAGGGAGCAAGTGAGTGCAAAAGCAAGGGATCCTGGGAACCAGGGAGCAAAGGAGTCCGAGAGCCAGGAAGCCAGAGAACCAGAGAGCCCAAGAGCCAGGGAGCACGAGAGCCCAACAGTCCAAGATTCCAGGAGCAAGGGAGCCTGAGAGCCCGAGAGCCAGTGAGCCAGGTAGCCCAAGAGCTTGAGAGAACATAAGACTGGGACCTAGAGAGCTGGGGACAGGGACAGACTGTGAGCCCAGAAGCCTGATAGCCAGAGAACCCGAGAGACAGAAAGCCAGAGAACCTGAGAGCCTGGGATCCACAGAGCCCAAAAACCCAAGAGCCCTATAGCAAGGGAGCCCGAGAGCCCAGAAGCCACAGAGCCCAGGAGCCACAGAGCCCAAGAAGCCAAGAGCCCAAGAGCACAGGAGCTCGAGAGCCTGTGACCCTGGGAGCTCAGGAGCCAGAGAGCCTTTTTTAGCGGCATCTGACCTTGTTTGTGTCTTAATCTCACACTGGGTATAACAACGAATCTCCCCCTTCCTGCAATAACTGGGCTGGGACACCCTGATCACACAATGAGCTTGAACAG
>NW_010226683.1:0-845 GCF_000690775.1 Eurypyga helias
ATGGAAGAACAATAAGTCATTCTGGATCTGTCAGCGTAAGACCTGGACGCTTTCTGTTTGGTAAATAGTGTCTCCTTACAGGCGGGAGTTTGAGTGAAATGGGGAGACAGCGTTGTATTATTGTGTTTCCAGTGGTTGATAATTACTTTAAACCACTGAAGTGAATAGGTGGTAATTCATTCGGACCTCCCTTTTGTCTGGTGCTGAAGAAGACCTGAGGAAGAGCCATGCTCAGAAGCGCTGCTGCATGCCCGGCACAGATAAAGGTGTCAAACCCTTGCATGACTTTATCTGGGAGCAGATTTGGATAGCTTGCTAGGATTTAGGTCATTGGATAATTCAGTGCAAACTGCAAATCTTAATGCTATTGACAAAAGACAGAGCACAAATAGGCAGCACTTTGTGTAAATCCCAGACCCATAAGTAGCTCTTTTCACAGATTTACGGTCAGCGTCCTTGAAAGCCATCAAATAATGAGCACCCGGCACCTAGAGGGACAGGCCAGCTTTTCGGATGCTTTGGGTCCATGTTCTGGGATCCAGCTCTAACCTCCAGCCCACAAGGAGAGCTCCTCTGAAATCGCTAGTGTCACCTGTCTACCAGGTGAATTTGCCTCGGACTTGAGTAACTTGCGCCTACTCGTCCTTGTGGGTATTAAAGCACTGTGGGGAGAGACCGAGGGGCAGCTCCGAGAGCCAGCAGACTGGTTGATTTGTGTGGGGAAAAGACAGGAGACAAAGAAATCAGGGATTTCAAAAAGAAAGGGTGACACCAGGTTAAAGGGCACATACTTTTCTGATACATGCTTTGGTTTTCTTTAGCTTTAATTAAAAATAAATAAATAA
>NW_010226684.1:0-8498 GCF_000690775.1 Eurypyga helias
GACGCCGGGGCGCGCGGAGCCGCGGGGTCTGTGTCCCGCCGGGCCTGCCCGGTTCAGAGCGGAGACCCGGTAAAAGTGCACTTACGCTGGGCTTTCAGGGATTTGCCCATTTGTTCGTCTCTTCACCTTCCCGACCACAGTGTGAAATACGGAGCAACTGTCCTGAGCCTAGTCGAACCCCGCAGAGGGGCGACTGCCAGGCACCAGAGAGGGGAGTGATGTTACTGCCCGTGGGGGTGTAAAAAAACCAAAACAACAAAAACCCAACATCAAACAAGTGCTGTTTATATGTATTACAGGTTCGGGTTTTTTCACTCAGAAGCCTTGTTGTGGCTTTGGGCTGTGAACTGAACTGGCAGCGGGTCAGCCGTGTGAGCAGCGGTGCAGCGCCGCCGTCCCGGGCCAGTCGGGGTGTTCCCGCCGGGTCACCTCACTGAAAAGGGGGAGCTTGGGTTTGTTTGGCCTACTTTCACTTAGAAGTTAATTCTGAAATCACATAAGTTAAACTCCGAGTACAATCTTAAGTAAAAAAGTTACCACCCGAGCCTTCTAACTGGCATAAATAGGAACAAAAATCTGAGCTCGTGGTGATGTCGATGTCGCTTTTGTGTCCAGACTCTGTATTGTGGGGATGGATCCTTTTCAAAAACACGTCACAAGATGCGTTTTGTGGGGCTGAATCCTTTCCGGAAAGTGATCACGAGATGTGTTTTCATGAGCAGGTCATTACTTTTGCCAGAAAAGATCTCTGATCGTGTCTCATGAAGCTGTTTTTGCATGAGAATTTCCAGAGGCATATGTGGATGAATAGTTAAAAAAAAAAAAAGCCTTGTTCTTGAGCTTCATAGGTTCGTTCCTGAGAGGGGAGATTGCATTCCCATCTTATGTTTTTCCTGTTTTCAACTTGCTGAACAATACTAAGGAGTATAAAGCAGGATAGAACTAAAATATGAATAATAACCCTAATCTGAGCCCTTTCCTCTGCCATGTGTCAGCTTCAGTGAACCGTTCCAAGCGTGTCCTCTGGGTGGGAAACAAAGCCAGCGGGTTTACTCCATGGCAGTAGATTTTAACACAGTGCGTTTCACAGAAACGCAATGACGACAAATTTAAAAGCAAAAAGAATTTGAGTGAAGATGAAAATATCTTCCATTTTGGTCAAACAGTAATTACAAACTGTTGCTAATGATGACAGTTCATACTGATGAGCTTGTTCCAACTTACTGGACTTTCATATCACCAGTGCTTTTACAAATATTACTGTTTAGTTGTGTTGATGAAATTCAGTGTTTCATAATGTGCTAAACAAGATTACTTAATCAGACATAACATGACCCAATAATGAAAGTTTCTACAGCTCTTAAGAAATTACAGTGTGTATATTTTTTTTTATATATTTCCCTTACAAAACTCTTAAAATTAGAAAGCTTGCCTCCTCCCCTGTCAATTAAATTGCCTTTTATTATAGCAATCTTAGCAAGTAGAAGAATGCATTAATTACAACCCTAGCTATCCACTCTTAAAAAAAAAATCTTTCATTCAAAATTCCCAACAAAGCAACTGCTGGCCATAAATACGTGGATTGGCTGTATGGCCTTAAAAAAACTATCGTAGAGGAGAGATGAGGGTGTGTGCTCCAGATGCAAGGATGAGGTGATACTACTGTTCCGACAGCTGGAAGGTTCTTGCAGCTAGTAAAAAAGATCAGACGGTGAGAGGTCCGATATTAGGTATCACGTTATGCCTGCTGGTGTCCTATGGGGCTATGTTTCTCTCACTTTAAAGTGCCTATTTTCAATTTGTTTGGTGCCGAGCCAAAAGCAGACATACACTATTTCAGTAGGCTAGGGTTTTGGTTTTTTTTTGAGTAGGGGGTCTTACTTTGCCTGGAAAATTTTTAGTGGTCTGAAAATAGGAAAGGGTTGAGAACCACTGTAACAGTAGATGTGAATTTTTATAGAGCTGCTCCACTTACTGAAACATGTTTAGTGCTGGTTCTTGGCTTTGTTCACCGATACAGTCAGTGTTACTCTTTGGCAACAGTGTTTGGTTGAAGTGCTTCATGTGGCAGAGCAGTTCTTCACTGCTTTTCATAGTAATATAGAATGGTTTGGTTGAATCTTAAAGATCAACTAGTTCCAACTCCTCTGCCATGGTATTACAGCTAGCAAAAGACAGGGGTGAAAATGCACTGAGTTTTAAACAAACAAACAAACAAAAAGGTACTGTCCTGTAACCCAGTGTTTCTTGAGAGTTGATATGTTCAAATTTCATACTAATTTCCTTGGAGTCTTTGTTGATGCGTATGTAACTTGAAGTCGTGGAAGGAACTAAGGTGACAGTGGTGCAGTCACACACATTTGTTGCCTTCCTCTCAGAAAGTTTAGGAATCACAGGACAAATAGAAGGAAGTTCTGTCTGAATAGAATAGAAAGCATAAAGAATAAATCTGCTTTCAAAATTAAGAGTTTTTCCCACTAGCTGGTTCTTACTTGTTTGCACTGTTGTTTTTCTGCCTCTAGATTATTTCCTGCTACCTCAAATTTCTGGAAAGAGGAAGACAAATGGAACTACATGATTCTTTGAACACCTAGAGATCATTCTGGTGTTATAGGTAATTGTTGTATTTACTCAATTCTAACAGTAAGTTATACTACAAGGAATATGATTTTTAGCCCACAAAGGTACTGGGTCTTCCTAACACCTGAAATGTCATCTTTTTTGCGTTACACATCTTGTGAGGGCTTTGTTTTGGTGAGCGTACACAAGCAGGAGTTGACTTGGCTTATGTGGACTTCACACCCCAGTGTTTGGAATGTTTTTATGTGATTTGATCACTTCTGCTCTTTATCTAAGCATGCTTTGTAGAAGACTGTCAGTATTACTATAGAGTTCAATTTTAATCTTTTCAGAATGCATGAGAAAACTTTACCTTTGAATCTTTTAGCTGTAATAGGAAAACCAGGAAAAGTTGATCCTGAACCTGTAGGAGAAAATGCTGCTTTAGAGAAATGCTTATGAATAGAGGCCCACCGTCGGCACAGTCAAATCTCATTACTCCAGTAGTACTGACGGGCTTTCACTTCTCTTTTTTTGAAGCAGGAAAGACTGTTCTAAGCTAAAGTAATTTTCAGAGGGAATAGCTTTGACATTTACACAAAGCAAAGGGATAAAAGAATATTGAAAACATGAATACATATAAGAATCTAGCTTTATCTGAATTCTCTGTAAAATACTGCTGAAAAAAATAGTGGCGAGGGTGAGAAAAGCAGTCCAATTAGTTTAGGAATATTAGGTTTTACTAAAATGAAAAAAACCCTGCTTTCTTGACTGTGAGTTCTCTCTGCTTTGGGAAGGCTGATAAAGAAACATACTACTTTATTGTCTAGAATTTATTCATGTCATGCTACAGAAGAGAGATGGTCTTTCTCACTGTTCATGTCATCATCTGTCACATCACTGGCCGTTTAACGTATGCATAACACTTCTAACAGTAGATAATTTATTTGTTCTGTTTTCTACCTCTCTGGTTCTTGATAAACTTTTTTTGGCATAATATACTGTATTATTAATTGTATTTTGGGGGGCTGTAACCTTTCACTAGCTGTCCAGGAGCCAGAAGTCTAGAAGAATGTTGCCGTTCACATGCTGGAATAAGAGGAAGTCTGTTTCAAATGGATTTAGACCAGAGTGATAGCTGAGCACCAGCTGCAGTGTCCTTTGTGGCTGTCTGCTAAGGCAGTTCTAGTCTAAAAGTATACAACTCTTGAGACGTAACTTTCATTAAGGGTGATGACCAAGTAGCTGAGAATTTTGGATGTAGCTATTACAAGGTCTTGCTTTTCTTTAGGCGTTTTCTGTGTGTGGCCATCACACTCAGGAGTTGAGAATCATGCGTTTGGGAAGTTTAAAGTTTGAGTCTATTGCCATCCTCTCATTTCTTTGTATTACTCCTTATTAAGCTGTTGGGAGAAATGTCAGTATTTTTATTTTCTTTTGTATATATTAATCATAAATTTCTTTCATATTTCAAGCACTCACTTCTCCCCTCTATTGGCGCACCAAAAATTGCTAATGTGTAGTTAGTATTATGAGTATTTGGGCTAAATGAAATTTATCCTTATAAGATTCTTATACTTAGAAACATGTATTAGAATAGCACTTTAGTATTTCTATTTTTGTCTTCCAAAAGAAGAAAATGCTTGTAATACACCTAAGGAGCTTGTTCCAAGTTTGTGGTTGCCAACGTGGTACAGACTTTGGCAAGTGGTTGTACTGTCAAACCATTAGCAGTAGCTGTGGTAATCATCAGTGCCAACAACGGGAGAGGGTTTGGTGTTTATTAGCCTAGTGGGCATTTTCCTTCAGTGCAGGCTTATATATAACACCAAAGCAAGTACCTGTTTCTCAGTGCGTTGCTCTCATCAATACCAAATATTTTACTGTTGCATAGCAGAATACCTTTTGGTACCTGATGCTGCAAACTTAGTGCCCAGATGGAGGTTGGGAGGCACCTGCTTAAGCTTAAAGTCTTCCTCTGTCTGAACTCAGGTCTGATAACCCTGCATTTTTAATTTATAAAGAATGTGGGAATGAAACTCTAAACAAGCGTCAGTCAGTCTTCCTTCAGGTGCCTTGAGATTGGCACATTGGCAATGGTTTATTTCTCCTCTCCCTGGTCTGTTTAGAAGTTTTTCCCAGACAACTTGTTATTCCCATTATCGTTGCTGTTGGGTTATGATTATCATTGATTCACATACATGTGACATGAAGTATTTGAGGAAACCAGGCCTTCTTGACTGCCATATTTTCTGGGAAATAATAGGATTGATTTAGGATTGATCTCCAGTCAGGTGTTTTTCCCTTTTTCTATTTCTTTCCCTCCTCAGTCAATCTATATCCTTGTTGATTTCTTCCACCATAGGTGAGATCAACACTTTTCTGAGCTTTAAATATTATTAGAACTGCTAAGGTTTCCCAGAAACTAATTTGAGAACAGCCTTTTTGTTTTCATTATTTTAAAGTAGTTCAGAGTGTGGTAGCTCAACTTACCAAAACAGCTGACCTCCTCTAGATTGTCAGAATTTTTTGTCTTGGCCTGTGCATTTTTCTCTAGTGGTCATGAAAGTTAAAAAGAAATGAAACAAAGGCACTCCGAAGAGAAGGAACTGAAAGGGTGGATCACTGTGGGAGAAATCCCTATTCCCGTCTTACTGCAAGGTAGAATGACTAATTATCAAGCAGGGCTGCTGATTAATAATTGTGTCTTATGGACTGTGATGGCGTTTTTCCAGAGCGAATATTTCTGTAAAGTTGAGAGGTATTGATTTCAATCTTTTCAGGGGAATACTTTGCCAAATAGTTACCTCTTCTGGCAATTCTAAGTGCAACTGATATTAAAATCCTAGTATTTTCCATAACTACAGGATATACGTTGAAGAAAAAATTTTTATTAGTAACTTGGATTCTTCCAGGGGCATCAATCTGATTTTCAGGAGTAATGGAAAACTGTTTATAAAATTGTACAAGATGTTTTTGTAAAACAGTGACATTTAAGGTAGAGCACTGGCATCATGTCTTCTAAAGTGTGTCTGGATAGACATGTCCCACTGCCTTAGCTCATACCTCTCTCAAAATAGTATGCATTGTATTGACTCTATTGAAAAGAATTTAACTTGATTTACAACTTACTAAGAGTTTAACCAACTTGCTTAAAATTTGCAATGCTTTCCAATTCAAGAAATTGCCACTTATATCAACATTCTACTTTTATTTTCTGAAACCTCCTATGGCCCTGCTTTACACATTTGGGGGTGGGATGGTGTCAGTCTATGAAGAGTGTATCAATTGTTCTAGACATCTCTTATAACTATATATATAAGTGCTTTCCTACTTAAGGGTTAAATACCTTTTTTAATTTTGAGAAATGTCACCCTTTACAGTTTCAAAAAGCCACAGCTTGCCCAAGCGTTTTGCATAATTACAGCCTTTTAAGCCTTTGAAAAACATCTTGAAAATGTAAGGTGTTTCTCATGCCTACACTTACTGGATTTTATATGGGGGAGAGGAGGAGCAGGAGGTGTGGTGCCTAAAAAGAATGAAAGCCTGAGTAACTGAGTGCTGTGGACAACTTTGTGTGTTCAGATCTGTTTCTGATAGTCTTTCCTTAATTATTTCCTGTGGGTTGCAAATGAAGACTTTTTGTTCGCTTAGGTAGGCTTTCTGTCTCCAACAATAAAGCAATTCTCACCTTGGCAAAGCATTATACCAGTAGCATTGGAAAGGACAACATTAGATGAAAAATGCATTTTGTGAACCACTGGGTATTATGAGGCCAGAACTGTGATTATTTCTTCATCACTCATTGTTTTGTGATTATAGTGTTGTGTTGGGTTTAAAAGAAATCCCTCCCCTCCGATCTCAGTTCTGATTAGAATTTAAACCTGTAAGAAGAGGCTCCGCAGGAATCACTTTCTTTAACTAGTATCTGAGGTACAACTTTCTCCTGAAATGCCGTATTAATAGCAATTACCAAGAAGGGAAAAAAACCCCACAACCCACAATCTTTTTTAAAAGCTAAACAGAAAACATTCAAAAATAGTTCAGCTTTGCAGCTGGAAGTTTTCAGTTGAGTGAAATGTTTCTATTTTTAAACTATTTTTGCTCTATCTGCTTCCTACTAGTTTCCCTGAAGTTCTCTCTCTTCATCTTTTTTAATCAGTTTAATTAATAGGCAATATATTTTAAAAGCTGGACTTAGATGGAGCACAGTGTATTTCTTATTTTTCCATGTTTTACAGTTTTTTCAGAATAAGTGAGAGTGTGGTAGTATGATCTACTTAGGGTTTTGTAACCCTTTCATGCTCAGCGCATGGAACTGTTCACACATAACTTTTTTAATATTGACTGAATAGGAAGATCTTGCAGCTTATCGAACAGTAAGCAGTATCACTTTCTAAGCACTCTTTTTTCTGGCACGTTTGAATCCATTTCTGTGTATGTCGTTCTGTATGTGTTGTATATAAAAGGGAAGAGCAATGAGAAAGCCTGTGGTAAGGTCTTTATACCATCCTGCTCTCAAAATTTCTTTCAGAGTATGCTAAGCTATTGTGCAATCATAGCTATTCAGAACCAAAAAAAGGAGAGAACTACATTATCTCAAACCTCTTTTTGGTTATTTTTTTAATGCCGGGGTTTTTTTTTTTTCTGATGTCTTCCATCTCTTCCACCTCCCCCCCTTCTCCAGTATGTTACGAAGCTGTAAGAGGAAATACTGATAACATTTTGATGGGGGCTATATAGGCAAGATGATGATGATGTAATCTGTCTAGTACAGATTGCAGTTGATTTGGGTGGAAATAGTACCATTCATTATTTAAAAGAAAAGTGCATACCATTCTTACACTTAGTGCAGCCTCAATTTCAGAGCCAACAAAACTTAACCAAAATCAGGCTAAAGTATACCCTTAGAACAGATGAAATATTTAGAGCACCTGGCTCTGTAGTATGGTGCATATTCACAGTGTGCAATAAGACAAGAATCAAGTCCAGAGCGATTTACTAACCTGAACTGTAAAGAATACGAATAGTAATACAGCTGAATTACCAAATTAAGTTTACAAGTAGTGTGTACATGGGGAGGAGACATAGGAGAAGCTCACAGGAAGATGAGGTTTTTGTCAGTGGTTTTGGCGATGGGATTGTTTGCAAGCGAGTTCTGGCTTGTTACCAGAGGAGACATTTTAGTTGACTTTTGCACAAATAAGCTATTAGCCGGACAGTTGTTTTTCAGATAGGTAAAGCATTCAACACTGATTATTCATGTATTGGGTTTGCATGGCAAGGTTTTGGTAGCGGGGGGTGGGGGGCTACAGGGGCAGCTTCTATGACGAACTGCTGCAAGCCTCCCCTGTGCTCAACTGGGCCACCGCCAGCCAGCTCCAAAACGGGCCTGCCACCGGCCAGGCTGAGCCCCTCAGCGACGGTGGTAGCGCCTCTGGGATAAGGGGTTTAAGATGGGGGGGAGAAACTTGCATGACACCAGAAGGAGAGAGGAGTGAGAATAGGTGAAACAAGCCTGCAGACACCCAGGTCAGTGGAGAAGGAGCGGGAGGAGGTGCTCCAGGCACCGGACCAGAGATTCCCTGGCAGCCCGTGGTACAGACCGTAGTGAGGCTGGCTGTGCCTCACCCCATGCCGGAGCAGGGGGATGCCCGAAGGAGGCTGTGACCCCATGCACAGTCCACACTGGAGCAGGCCCCTGGCAGGAGCTGTGGTCCCATGGGGAGAGGAGCCCAGGCAGGAGCAGGTTTGCTGCAGGACTTGTGACCCCGGGGGACCCAGGCTGGAGCAGGCTGCTCCTGAAGGACGGCACCCCATGGGAGGGAGCCACGCTGGAGCAGTTCAGGAAGAACTGCATCCTGTGAGAAGGACTCATGTTGGAGAAGTTCATGGAGGACTGTCTGCCATGGGAGGGACCCCACGCTGGAGCAGGGACA
>NW_010226684.1:9029-13028 GCF_000690775.1 Eurypyga helias
CTAAGGAATCCTCCTCCCGAGGAGGAAGAAACAGCAGAAACCTGTGATGACCTGGCCACAACCCTCATTCCCCATACCACTCATGAGGAGGAGGTAGAGAAATTGGGAGTGAAGTTAAGCCCAAGAAGAAGGCAGGGGTGGGTGGAAGGTGTTTTTAAGATTTGGGTTTATTTCTCATGATCCTAATCTGATTTGATTGGTAATAAATTAAACTGATTTCCCCAAGATGAGTCTGTTTTGCTGTGATGATAATTGCTGAGTGATCTCTCCCTGCCCTTATCTCAACCCACAAGCCTCTTGTTATATTTCCTCTCCCCTGCCCAGCTGAGGAGGGCAGTGACAGCAGCTTTGATGGGCACCTGGATCTCAGCTAGGGTCAGCCCATCACAATTCATTATATGTATATACTTTTGTCTGGTAGAAATTCTAAAATATATTCTAATATTCTGAAAAGAATTACGTTTGCATATTAAATGATTGCTTGGTCCTTGCCAAACATGAAATCAAAGTTTAAATCTTGCTCTTTTCCATGCAGTAAGAGAAATGGTATTTTGGATGTAAATGTAATCACAAGCTTGTACATTCAAGCTATAATTAAAACATTAAGAAACCAGAGCATTTAATGATGTTATCATAACTTGATAAGGATTGGCAAGCTTTTCACCAAGAACCGTAGCATTTTAAGCTTGGAAGTATTTTCCAAGTAAGTAAAACTAATTAACTAAAATTAATGTATGAGTTTATAAACATGTGGGCAGATCAAGTGATAAGTAATAGAACTTCTCTCTTTTGTGCCTCCTCTCACTCCTCAGTAGATACATTTTTCCTTAACAAATACAAATTTAAATTGCACTTATGTATAGTAAATTTATTGACCATAGTAACCAATTGTAACTTGACCAAAAAACAATTGCACTTAAAACAGAATAAGTCATGGTTTCTGTAAATACTCAAACATTATTGTTTGAAAATACACAATCTCAGTGAATGAGAAATACTTATTATAAATACTGAAAGCTAAATTAGGGATTCTTAGTACTTTGAGCTAATGGGGAGGATAGATGGGCAAATGGTGGCAGCTCATGTGAATCTGATAAGATCCACATGCAGTAAGGCATGCTAGTTTTATATTTCCCTTAAGATTTAGATGGAGTTGATAGGAGAGAAAAAAAGAAAACACTTGGTAAGGAAATAGCATTTTTCTGAATTATGCCTTCTCCTTCTGGCAGTTTGGCCATCATTTTTTTTTGAGCATGCCACTTTGGTAGTGGACCTCATGACCCTAGGAGTGCCAACAGTTTGGATATAGTATCCTGTGTTCCTCCTGGCGGTTTATGTTGATGTTGTCTACTTCTCACATTTTACAATTCCTGTAAAAACAGGGGTGAGGCAGCTAAGATGGGGATCCGTATGCCTCTTAAGCTAGCTGAACAGTTAGCTCTGCAAGTACTTTAATGATGTGAAGGTTTAACAGATGGTCTAGTTTTCTACCACTGTTGCCTTCTTTCTCAAGGTCATTTCAGTTTTACACAGTTGTGGAAGGGTAGAAGCTCATAGTTGTGTTTGAACAATTGGTCAAATATTGTGATGATTTCTGTTCTACCTTGTTTCTAAATTCAGGGCTTGGGTGGTATGTCACCACTCAAGCTAAGGCTGTGGAGCATACTCAGAAGCAGAACATAGGCAGCTTGTGAATCTGCAAGTTCCCAGAGGAGTTTGTGTTTTGTATTATCAGTTCCTCCCTAATAACATTTCTGTCTATTTGCCAATTGCAGTCAAACTCTGACAGAATGGGGCCCTTATTGTGTTTAAATTCCTGAAATATTTTGAAAATGTGGGTAGGTAGGGAAGGCCAAATAAATAATACTATTTGGCCTGCCAGCTGATGAGCCCATCTGCTTCTCGGTCTGAATACAACAAAAAACTTGCTTGTCCTGCCTGTCCTGGTAGTTGGTAGGGAGGAATATGCATGCATGTGGGTGAGATGAAGGTTGCAGGACAACAGGAATTATTGTTAGGAGAGCTTGTAAAATAAATAAAGAGTGGGGAACCTGAGATTATTTCTGCTTGAAACTGCAGAGACAAATTGGAGAACTTAAGAAACCATTTTTCTGGTTATATGTAGGACTACATGGTATCTCGATACGTAGTTTAATCTGAGATTTAATAGTATCCAAATACAGAATTAAAGAATGTTTTTCCTTATGTGCCTCAGATGCATATTATTTTAAGCAACATTGACCCAGGGCAGAGGACTACTGTTGTTTTACAGTGAAGGTGATAATTTAACGTACTGTGATTAGTTCTGCATGGTTTTTCCTAGTAATACTTCCTTGAGCCAAATCACTGGTAAAATCAATGGAAACCTTTAATCAAGGTCTCTAATTTAATCATGTTGGTTTTGTGACTTTGTGAAGCTTATTGTAACATAAAAAACATTGTCAAGAAATGATGCTTGTAATTAAAGCAAGTAATACAAGGCATTTTCTTGTGTATTTATAAACAAATATATGTGTGATTAAATTTCAACATCTCGGGGACTATCTGGTTATAAATGCTGCTCTCTGGTGTTGATCTCTCATTTTAGTGCTTAATTTCAGATCTACAGTTACAGCTGTGTCACTTGTTACAGAGAAGTAAGATTAAAGAGTTGTGTTTTCTCCTCTACATGGTAATACTTTCCAGTAACGTGTCTGTCAGCTACTAGTGTATCTAATTATAAACAAGATTTTTAGTAGTGATTGGTGATGATTCATCTCACAAGTCCTTAATCAGAATATGAACACTTAAATGCTCTTTTAAAAATCTTTACTATAATACTTACATTTAATAAGAAATTGAGATAATTTTTGTGTGGCATTTCTTGGATAGTCATTGCTTCATCTGTGTTCAATGAACTGTATTAAGGAGCAATCATCGCTGGCAAGCTGAATTGGAAAAAATGCTCTTCTGTACCGTACTGTTGTATTAAAGTAAATCATATATTTTTATCATGGAAAATAGTTGGCATAGAAAACATTAATACCATACTGGAGGGGGGAGAACATATGCACGTACAGGATCCTTTTGATAATGTTCAGCAAAATGCTTCTGAGGTATTTCTTTAAAAAGTAAGCCAGTTGTTACTGTTGTTTATATGTATAAAAGATTAAAAAAATATTTCATTTAACAGTGGGGTGAGAATAACCTGTTACGGAGCAACGTTTCCATTGGGTTGCGTGGAACTGAAACGTTGAATTCCTCACCTCCTGTGTGTCTGGTTGCCACGCTCAGCAGTCCTCTCCTGTACTTGTAAGGATCATAACTGCAAACTGGCAGTAGATCAACAAGTTTTCTTTTTTAGCTATCTAACCTTGAGCTTACCAAAGCAGTTTATTTCTATCCAGCTGTTACTTTTAAGGCTCTGATGGCATAACGGCACTTACTTGATTTGACTGCAAAAATAGAATTAGGATGCTCATTTGATAGGTTATGTTGCTTTCAGATTGCTTGTATGAGAAACGCAGATTGTTATTAATTCAAGGAGCTCTTTGTCACAGCAGCCATTCATGTAAAATCAGTTCAAGGAAGGAACATAAGTCCATGGAATAGGTAGATGGTGGTCAACTAGATACTTGATTTCTCTTTTGCCACCTTACAAACAGTTCAACATTTTGCAGAATCCTAGAATTCTTGAGATTGGAAGGGACCTCTGGAAGTTGTCTGGTCCAACTTACCCTGCTCAAGTGGGGTCACCAAAAGGTTTCCCAGGACAGTGTCCAGACTCCACAACCTTCCTGGGTAACCTGCACTCAGTCATCTATCTTCACACTGAAAAAACGTTTCCTTATGCTTAGTTGGAACCTCTTGTGTTTTAGCTGTTGCCTGTTGCTTCTTGTCCTATCACTGGGACATCTCTGAGAACAGCCCAGCTCTGACTTCTTTGCACCTTCCCTTGAGATCTTTGTACATGCAGTCACAAATACACGCTGGACGGAGAACGGATGGAGAGCAGCCCTG
>NW_010226685.1:0-25092 GCF_000690775.1 Eurypyga helias
TTGACCACCACTCTCTGAGTGCGGTGTATAACAAGTCACGTGTTAATGAGCTGCCTGGATGAAGTTCTTGCATCAACAGGCTTCTAGTAGTGGTCCAGTGTGATGATGAAGTACTCTGTAGAGTCCTTAGTCTTCACTAATGCTGACCTGAGGCAATGTGTTTCCAAAATCAAACTTGTTTCGTTCATATAACACAGATCTTAACTGACGTTCTAAGTGCTGTTTGTGCAAGGCAGGCACTTACCCCGATTTGTTGTTTCCACGTGTATCTCACAACATTAATATTAGATGGAAAAGAACATTTCTGGGGAAAGCAGAAGTGGCTGGGATTTCCCCCGATTTACGCCCAGTAAATCTGTGTTTTGGAATATTTTCTGCACGTACCAGCTCATAGTGTTTACAAGGTTGTGTTTTGGTTAACAGCTTGCTACAAAATCACTTCTAACCAATATTTACATGACTCTCTTTTTCTTGCTCTTTTGGAAATCACTGTACTCTCATGACGACTGATCTTACAGCCTAGTAAGACAAAATAAATTAGGTGCCATCATAATAATAAATGTGAGCTTTGGTGTCCAAGGTTGATAGGCACAATGAATGTGATCTGTGTGTTTAGCCCAGAGATGTGACTGGTGTGTCCCTGCCCATGGCAGGGAGGTTGGAACTACATGCTCTTTATGGTCCCTTCCAACCCAAACCATTCTGTGATCCTATGATGCTTTAACCTGTTTGAAGATAAGCTAAGCCAAAACTACCTGCATGACTGAGGACTGCTGTGTTGCATTTTAAATTTTCTTTAATTGGAATGGGAATCGGGACACAGGAAGTTCTAGACACTTGAAATATTTCGTTTTTGCGTCGTGACTTGTTTAAAGTATGAACTCGGTGAACCCTTCAAGCTATTTTCTAATGCTCTCTGAAACGTTCCTTTTTCAAATTGAACTCGTGGGCTGCGAGTGCTTTACAGAAATTGCTCCTTCCCACAGGCATTTTAATACTTTCAACAATACTGTACTGCAGCCTTGAGCGGGATACACCTGTGCTGCGCTAAGACCTCACGCTGGTTTTAAGATGAGCTGTATTTATGTGGATAATGTGTCTCATAATAGAAAATGAGGAGTTGGCTTCTGTGGCTTTAGACAAATAAGAATTAGACCTTAGGAGTTCCTAATTCTTGCTTTTGTACTTTAGAGTACTGGACTGTTTCTCAGGCTTTGTGTTGCTTAAATTACCCATCCATACGTGTGTGATTGCATGTTGGCTATGGGGTGCCAAGCGGTAACCGCTGCTTTTTTGGGTTTTTTTCAGTCTTTTAAAGCAACGCGAAATTTTTCTGTTTCTGATTGGAGCAAAAACTTTGAAGTGATTTTTCAGGATGAAGAAGGTGAGTTATGCAGTGGACATACTTGAGGATGAAATGAAAGGAATGATGGAATTCTGGTTTCTTGGAGTATGTCTAACCTTTGTGGCTTTCCAGCCCTTTTACATTCTCACAGATGTTAATGAATTACCCTGCTGGTTCTATGCTATCCCTACTTTACATAGGGAACCAAGTCCCAAACAAAAAAATAGTAGAGGACTAGGTTTGGGAGCAGAACCTAGAGTTCCAGGGTGCCTGTCTACTGCTTTTTTGCTTTGGACCTGTTCATAGCCGTGAGCTCTGAAACTCTGGAACTGGTGACTGGCGGATGACCAAGCTTGTTTTATCTTGTAGCTCTGGACTGGGGAGGTCCACGCAGAGAGTGGTTTGAGCTCATCTGTAAGGCGTTATTTGATACCACCAGTCAACTCTTTACCCGCTTTAGTGATAACAACCAGGCCTTGGTGAGTCTGCAGTTCCTATGCTGAATGCACAGAAACGCGTGTGCTGATGGCTAAATAATGCCGCTGCTATTCAGTGGTGTGCAGCCTTGCCCATTCTCTGGCTTGGCTGCACAGTCACTTCCAGTGCCTTTCTCAAAGCTTTGCCTGAGGATCTTATTCCACTGAAGTGCGGAGGGACTGGCTGGATGAAAAGGAGAGGGTGGTCAGTCAGTGAGAAAGGCTGGATTTCTGAGCAAGAGCAGGTGGCAACAGAGTGTCTAGAGGGTTTGTTGGGTCTGAGTGTTTCACAGTCCATTTCTGCTCTCATACAGCTTCTGGCCTGTGCATATGAAACATTTTGTACTCTTCCTAAGCGGGCTCAGGCATTTTATTTCTATTGCTTGGCTTTGAGGATATTACACTAAAGCTCCTGGGGCAAGGCAGCCTTTGGAAGATGGAGTGACTTGAACTGGTCCCATACACGCTATTTATGCTAGTCTTCCCTGGTACATGCACATTTCATTTTGTTTCCTCTTTGCAGGTGCATCCAAATCCAGGGCGTCCCACATACTTAAGACTCAAAGTGTATGAATTTGCAGGCCGCTTAGTAGGAAAGTGTCTTTATGAATCATCTCTGGGAGATGCTTACAAACAGCTGGTTCGAGCTCGCTTCACCCGATCCTTCCTGGCTCAGATCATAGGACTTCGTATGCATTACAAGGTAATGCTTCCCAGCCTTGTCCGAAGCCGGTCTTGGTCTGGGGAGAGGTTGAACGTTGGTGTAGTAGAAGCGGATCCAGAATCCTGGTTAACAATGTATGTTGTGGGATGGGGTTTTTTTTCCCTCCATGCCCCTGCCTTCTTTTTCTTTCACACAGTATTTTGAAACGGATGACCCAGAATTCTATAAGTCCAAAGTTTGTTTCATACTGAACAATGATGTGAGTGAGATGGATCTGGTCTTTGCTGAAGAGAAGTATAGCAAAACAGGACAGCTGGAGAAGGTGAGGGAGGCAGATGTGAAGGTAGGACAGTTCTTTCCCCTTCTGCCTGTAGCGGGGGAGGCTGAGAACTCTGCTACATGCCCCAGAAAATAGAGTTTACTCTGGGCAGTAGCTCCTTACTTGGGAGTTCAGGTTTGGGGAATGCTGCTGCTCACAGGTCAAGTATTGTACTGTTTGCAGGTGGTGGAACTGGTGACAGGAGGGGCTCAAGTACCAGTCACCAATGAAAACAAGATCTTGTATCTAAACCTGCTTGCACAATACAGGCTGGCCAGTCAGGTTA
Source organism: Eurypyga helias (assembly GCF_000690775.1). Taxonomy (NCBI): domain Eukaryota; kingdom Metazoa; phylum Chordata; class Aves; order Eurypygiformes; family Eurypygidae; genus Eurypyga; species Eurypyga helias. The sequence continues at coordinate 3,091 of NW_010226685.1, forward strand.
GAGAGGAGGTGGATCACTTCCTGAAAGGTAACGTGCTGTCTGCTCTCTGCTCCTTTCTGCCTTTATGTCCCAGGGGATAGCATTTGCTGTTCTTCTCTCCTTTTCTCTTCCAGGTCTTAATGAGTTAGTTCCTGAGAACCTCCTGGCTATTTTTGATGAGAATGAGCTTGAGGTAATTGCTGCCTCCCTAAGCATCTCTCCCCTTACTTCCCTTCCTCTCCAACAAATGGAGCACTTCTGAATCTGGAATAAAGCCAAAATGTTTCTCCTCCGAGGATTTTAAATGTTTGCAATTTGCACAGTGACTGTTGCCTGGTTTCCCGGCCTCCTGACTCTGACTGCAGTCTCTTGCCTTTCAGTTGTTGATGTGTGGAACTGGAGATATCAGTGTCTGCGACTTCAAGATACATGCTGTAGTGGTAGGAGGATCTTGGCACTTCCGTATGAAGGTAAGTGAAAGGATTTCTCCCTCCTGCTTCCTGAAACTAGTTATCCCAACTACAGCAGAAGGCAACTTAAGCTGGGAACAAACTTCCTGGCTGGAAATTAGGCTTCCAGAGGACAGACTGGAAGATTCAGGGTTCAGGAGTAGGACTGCACACATTATGAAATGCTTTGCCCTAGAGAGATCCTTCAGCCTAGCTGACTAGAGATGATGCTTGATCAGTTACCAGCAGGTAGAAATCAGCAGCAGTGGTCTTGGTAAGAAAATCCAACAAAGCAGCAGTTGAGAACATTTCAGCAGGGAATCAGGAGGAGTTGACGGGAATTATTGCTACTGAAGATGGTGGTGGTGGTGTACTTATATCTGAGGGATGCTTGGAGATCATGATTGCAGCCCATGTGGAGTGTTTGGAATTCAGTGCTGCGGTAGAGCCTACTGATGTAGTAGCCTAAATTTGTACCCTATAATTGTTCCCATCTCTCCCTGCTTTTCCCAGTGGGAGGGGTATGGGAATGGTAGCAGCTTTGTTTAGAAAAATAATGGAAGCTGCCAAAATACCCAAGATGAAAGGAAATTGGAAGTACAAGCTTCTAGCTGCAAACACTGGGATGGTTCCATCTTCGTGCAAAAGTACCAGAGGATGTGAAAAAGCAAGAGATTAGCATAGTGCAAGAAGCAAATGAGCCTCTGTATTGTAAACTTACATCATTGCCTGTGCAGGTATTTCTAAAAATAAAATCTCTGTGGGGAGAGCAGAAACCTTTCTGCTTTAATGGAAAGGACTGGTGAGAGGTAATAGCGTGGGGCATATCTTAACTGGGAAGAAGAAACTATGCAACACTTGCCTCTGTGTGTCACCCTAGTAAAACAGAAAAGTGTCTGACTATTAGTAGAGCACTTGCTTGCAAAACTGGTCTTCTTGAAACTTGCTCATATGCTTATTTGATTTGCTTGGCTGACCTGACTTTACCTTTCCTGTTTCCTAACAGGTCATGGGGTGGTTTTGGACTGTGGTCTCCAGTTTCACGCAGGAAGAGCTGGCCAGGCTCTTGCAGTTCACAACTGGTTCCTCCCAGCTGCCCCCAGGAGGGTTTGCTGCACTCCATCCATCTTTCCAGATCATTGCAGCTCCGACTCACAATACTTTGCCGACAGCCCACACTTGGCAAGTATCTTGGGGTGGTAGGACTTTCTGCATTGTGGTTTTGGGGATGACACCAGCTAGTTGTGGTGGGCAAGCGGCGTGCGATGCTCATGTCAGCCCATCTGAAAGCAGCTGGTGGGGTTGGTCCTCTCTCAGCTCTGGTCTGAATGGCATTTTTCTTTTGTTTTGCAGTTTCAACCAGCTGTGCCTCCCTACTTACGACTCCTATGAAGAAATGCACAAGATGCTGCAGCTAGCTATCAGCGAGGGTTGTGAAGGCTTTGGCATGCTGTGATTTCCCCTCTCCAGGAGACCACTTAGCCTCCTGGCTCTTCATGGCAAGACCCAGGTTCAGTCCTCTGCTTGTTCTCCTTCCCTTCATATGGGCAGTGGAGGCAGAATAAAGACTCTGTGTAAAGGAATTTGTCACCTAGACGATGTCACGTGGCCTTTCTGTATCCCAAATATGTCATCAAGAGCTCATCTTTTCCCTTTCCCTCATTCTCACTTTGATTCAGTGTGAAACAGCAAAAGGACTGTGGTGCATTCATCAAGGTGATATTGCACTTGATTTCCCTGCACCCCATACACTCATCCTTCCGTAAGAAGATGAAGTTCGTAAGCAGAAGTTACAGCAAGGTGCAGGAGATCTGCTGAGCTGCCTCTATCGTAGCTCTGGGAGGAAGAGGGAAGAACAGTGTGGAAAACCTGGCTCACAGGAAGCCTTAGTAACTTTCCGTGTCTTGGCTCAACTGCCCCTGTGATGCTCCCCAATAGTTCACCCAACTCTCTGAGAGTATAGGGTTGTCCATCCTTTGAGCACCTGAACCAGAAGGATTTCTGGTTCTCCTTCTCTGTCTTACTCTGGATGCTGCTGTCACTTGTGCCACAGAGAAAAACGGGCAGTATCCACTGGAGGGAGTAATGTGTAGGGGAGAACAATCTCATCAGAGCACAAGTGCTGGCCCTGACAGTGATCCTGTACTACCTCCGCCGGGGTCCAACAGTAGAAGCGTCCTTCTCCAGCAGTGGCTGGTAATGAGCCTCTGCAAATGAACTGGAAGAGGAGTTTCTCCTCCACTGAATGTTTCTGACCGTTGATGTTGCATAGGAAGCTGTCCCATGCCCTTGCCTTCTTTTCCCTTCCTCAGGAGAGAGCATATGGGCGTGAGTGTGATCCCTCAGTGCTGGGCACCAATGCCTATCCCATGTTCACCTTCAGGGTATGTATGTTCTGTAGTGACAGTAACAGGTCAGTGAGCAGCTACATGCTTGTGTTTGTTGTTGGGGTGATGATGGTACCAGGCAGAAACGTGGTGCCTCCACCCGGCATCCCACAGGGTCTCGGCTTCTACCTCTATCATGCAGCAGCGTGAGGCTTCTCTTTCTCTACTGCATTTCAGGCAGAGTTCCTGGAGGGGTGCTGGTGCCTGGAGAGCAGCAGGCTTTCTGTCCTCCCAATCTTTCAGCCTTCTTTCTTCAGCTCACCTTCCCTCCTTTCCCCTTCAGTGCTGCCAGCTTTCCAGCACAGAATGTTAACTGCGACTTCACTCAAGTGTTCACAGCAGCCTGCACTCGCCGTTGTCTGGCTTGCGGGGAGAGGAGCTGGGATGACCAGCGTGAGAAGCGAGCTTACGATTGGGGTGTGTTGTTGCTGGCAGGCCGTTCGTCCCTTCCCAGGGAAACACCAGGGAGGGGGAATCTGGGAATGGTGATGAATTCTTCCATGAAGCAAAATTCAAGATCTTTTAAGTTCTCAACAGTCCTTTCGACAGTTCAGGTCGGGAGTCAAAGGCACGCAGGAGTCAAGAGTGTGAAAAACCCATGTTGCTACTACCTGCAACGTAAGCTTTCACTGGGTTATGGAATTTCTGTGTTTCTTCCAGAATGGAGTCTCAGACTGGCATCCCTGAGTTAATTTTAGAACACCCTGTTAGATAAAAAGTCACACCATCCTCTTCAGTCCCGTTCTGCTGTCTTCAGGCTGCTCCGGGCAGACGTCTGCACGCCGGGTATTTTAAGGTAACAGTGTGTGCTTTTCCAGTATAGGTTGGTTGAGTTGACTAGGAATTTGGGCGAAACATTCTACAACTAGAAAATGTTTTTAAGGCAGCATCTCAGCCATACTTGGGCTGAGTATGTTACTTCTGTAAAGGGAAAGAAAAAAGCCATTTTGGTGCCAAAAAGCAGCCAGTTGAGCATTGAGACTACTCAGGGGGATTTCTTTGCCTTGTGAATTCATTCCCTCACTGGCACCAAGGTGCTGGGAGTCTGCCAGCTTGAGAGTTGCCACTGTTGCGCTCTGACAGATCATTTAGTAGTGGCTGTTCTCCCTTTTTTTAGCGCAGGCTCCATTCTGCCAGGTCCTGACCTCCTTTGGGCAGAAAGTGTGGCACTCTCTTTTTACAAGGACTTTTTACAAGAGCCTGGAGTGATAGGAAAAGGGGTAATGGGTACAAATTGAAATCAGGGAGGTTTAGATTAGATATCAGGAAGAAATTCTTCACAGAGAGGGGGGTGAGGCACTGGAACAGGTTGCCCAGAGAAGCTGTGGGTGCCCCATCCCCGGATGTCTTCAAGGCCAGGCTGGATGAGGCTTTGAGCAACGTGGTCTAGTGGAAGGTGTCCCTGCCCATGGCAGGGGGGTTGGAACTAGATGGTCTTTAAGGTCCCTTCCAACCCAAACCATTCTGTGATTCTATGATTCTCTTATTTACAGCGTAGATGGTTTCCACGGTGAGTAGAGTTACAGGTCCTGTGTTCTCCAGGCCACCACCTCACTCTTTGCTCCAGGGACCGAGAGGAGGTGGCAGTGCTTGGATTAACTCCTGTTTGTTGGGAGGAGTAGCTTGGTGCTGTTCCCATGTTGCAGCCTTGTCTTGCAGTCTCACCTGGTGAGGATGTTTCCAGCCTTGTAGCTATGGGCCAACTCTGCCAATGACATATTCCTCAGGAATCTTCTCCCTTCTTCTCTCGAGCTGGACTTTTTTATTCTGAGGACAAAGTAGCTGGACATTGGGCAGTCTTCCTCTGCCAGACAGAGCTCTTAAACGCTTCTCATTGCATTGCAGTCAGCGCCCCACGCTTCCCAGCAGCTCTGCGGAAGCCAAGGACTTTCTTCGTAACACGAGTGCAGTCAGAACTGTGATGGGTGCTCTTAGTCGGCTAAACCCATCCCCATTGTTTCCACGAGCCCCTACCTGGTTCCATATTCCTGAGACCCATCACAAGGTTTCTAAATTCATCTCTAGCTTTACACCCTCTCCCAGTACAGCCACTTTTTATGCTGCCCCTATCACTGGCAATGGGGATGTGCTTTGGTCACCTATACTGTATGTTACTTCTGGCAGAGGCTCATTAATTTTAATTTTACCCCTTATTTATTCCCACTCAATAGAGGCCCTTCTGTACAAACTTTTAGGATCCTGGCCTCATCTCAAGACAGGTTCTGTGTTTCCTGAAAGTGCTTTGAGGTGCAGAGGGCCTGGTTTCAGCCTGTACTTGCAGGCCATGTTGCATGTTTTTTAGAAACATCCAGGAGCTGCGGATGATACATGTCAAATCTTAGTTCCCTCTGGTGAATTTCTGGCAGAGTTCAGCCAAAATTTGGAAGCGGGTGGTTGTAGTAGCTGATTTTGTAAATAGTTTGTTTAATAAATAAAGTATTTTAAAAATGTGGCCTTTTCAGCTCAGCATTCTTTTTGGGTCTGTAGGGAGGGAATCAAACTCTGGTCAGTGCTGCCCATGGGCGAGGGGCCTCTCCAGGCCTTCGGGTGCCTTGCTGAGGTCTGCTGCTGGGCGGATGGTTCTCCACCTGTGGCCTTTCAGGATGCCTGATGAACCCAGGGCCTCTGGGAAGGGGCAGGACTCTGAGCTGGTGATCGTGGGCTACTGTGAGACCTCTGGAGTAGGCTGGAAAATGGGATGTAGCAGCTGGTGTTGGCAGAAAGTATTTTAAGGACTCCCACATCAATTAATACTGCAGTTGGTGTAACTGCTTTTGCATCTCACTGTGCATTACCTGACTCTCAGCTGCAGGTGTTTGTACTGCTTGTGCTTCATTGTACTGTCCAGAGGGTTGGATGAAGCGAGGAGAAGAGGGGATGGAGGGAGAGTCCTTTACACCTTTTTAAATTGTACAAAAAGATTGTGGGGCAGAAACAATGTACCTGCAAGTGTCTGCTAGCAAATGAGTGATTAGTAAGTTGACAGCTTGGTCCCTTCAGGGGAGAGATCCAGTTTCTGTGATTCTCTGGACTTGAGCTATTCCCAGCTCTGACAAAAAGCATTCGACTTGCCACTGGTTTTTGTTGGACATTTTTATTTTTAGTAGCTTAAGGATTAAAATAATAACTTTAAAACTTGAGAAGATTCTGCAACATGATGCTGTATCCCTTAGCACTGCTACACATGAAACGGTGAAAAGGCCGTTTCCTGGGCCGTGCAAAGATGCAGCCCACCTTCCGCCAGCACGGCGTGTGTAACCGGGCAGGTGTTCTCGGGAATGACGAAGCCAAAGTCTAGCCTTGGTTCTGGCTTTCCAGCCGTGAGCACCAGCTAAAGGAGCGAGTGAGCAGTGCATGTGAGCCTCAGGGGTCGCTCGTAGTGTTGTGTTGCGTCACGGTCTCCTTTAGAAGCTTCTTGTGGGAACAAAGTTGTCTTACGCTGGACTCGGCCAGAGGGTAGATGAAGCAGCGGTGAGTGTTATGAAGCATCCAGAAACTGAAGTTTCAGTGTCCCCTGGAAATCACAGAGGTGGTGAATCTACAGCTGCCGGCATTGGGGTCATGGCACTAAAAGGTGGGTGACTGCAAACGTGGCATGAGCAAAATGATACGCAGCAAACCACGTCGGCATGCCTTTACGCGCCATGCCCTGTGTTACTGGTGGGAAGGGGGCCAAGCTGAGGCTGGAGTTTTCAGAAACACTATCTGTTTGGGTGTGAAGGAGAGAGCTCAGCATGCTGGATTACTTTAGCATGAAGTAGATTCTAAGGTTTCTGCCTCTCTTTGCAGGATGCGTGATATCATCTGCCTGCCCACGTTGTCCTGATCACAGTTCCGTGTGATGCCTTGGAGAGGGAGTGGTGACAGTGGCCTGTTGCTGACTCCACAGTCTCCATTTATTCTGGCACCTGGCACAGACTCAGGGCTGGGCGAGAAATCATGCCCATGCACTTCATGCTGGAATTCTACATGCCCCAGCTTGCATCTCCAGCAATAGCGAGGAGTTGCCTGAAGTCTTAGGATCCTTGATTCCGTACGCGGCCGCTTGACCTGCGATGTGTTAAGATGTGCTGCTTGGGAAAGGGGCATTTTGTGGGTTCAGTTCCTCTGCTCAGCTTTTTGTTTGCCTTGATTGTAGAACTACGGAGTAGGACTTTCTTCAGATGCCTGAATGAGAAAATAAGGAAATGATGCTTGGTTTGGATAAGATCTCTTCTTGCTTTCATTGTGTTACAGCTGAGTTGACCAGTTGAACCAGACTGTAAGTCCTGGTACCCATAGTGAATTGTTAAGTTTCGTGTGGGTTTGGCTGTTCTGCTACCATCTTGTGTCTGACTGACCTGGCACGTGGCAACAGAAAGAGTCTGAACGTGATTATGGGAACTATAAACAGAAAATGCTTATGGGAAACAGCAAAGTCCACCAGAACCTCAGCCTGTCTTGGCATCAGCTGTACAGTGCAGAATCTGAGATTTTAGCATCTTCCTCTTAAACTCTTTCCTTGATTATATTTTTCATTGAATGCCTGCGAAACCGTAATCTCTGCTCTCCAGATCATCAAACTTGATTCTAGGAGGGAGGTGTTACTACATGAATGTGTTCGTTTTTAGATGTAATTTGCTGTAACTTTTTTTTTTCCCCACTAAAACAAAACAGCTGTAGCTGAAGTTCATCCAAAATTCTAGCTACCCTTCTGCAGGGATGGTGTGCTACAAAGCATGTTGAGGCGTGGGCAATTGGGTTGGAAGGTGGGGAGCGAGGCCGAGAGCCAAGCCTCTCAGCCTTGGTATAAAGCTGCAGTGAATACAGACCAAGAAAGCTGAGCTCTTGCACCGTATGAGGGATGGAGAAACTGGAATTGGCTTAAGGCTGCTCCAGAGGCATATGAAGGCAAGAGTGAGTTTGGGTGGTTTTTGGGTGAGTGACTCCACAGTGGCCAAAACCAAATTCTTCTCTCCCTCTTGTGGCAATTATCTGATAAGCGGGGAGAAGCGTGTTGGCCAGTACACCCCTTAATTGAGGGATTTTTGCGAACATAATTCTGAAGGCCTGTAAACTTGTGCGATTTTCTGAGCAATCTTGGAAACCTCATCTCTTACCAGAAGGAACAGCTGGTCGGGGCTCTCTTGTGCTTCAGTAGCTGAAGCGTGAGGCTGCCTCGAGACGGGATGGTGCTGCTTACGGCAGCAGGTGAAGAAACACAACGGGAGATACAATTCTCTGCAGTCCTCTTGGAGGATGATGGAACGAGCTCTGGGGATTTCAGATTCATCTGGAGAAGCAGTTGGCTCTGCAGAGGCTAGTTCAGGTTTGCAAGGGCCTTTATTGCTGGCGTGGAACAGACTGACTCCGACTTTAGGAAAACTGGCAGCCCCTTCTTGTCTGACCAGAGCAGTCCGCAGCAGCACACAGCCGTCCTTCTCCTAGGCCCTTCTGTACTGGGGACAACACGTGATACGCTGGTAGCAATTGCCGTCATCGCTGAAACTAAACACTGTAATACAGAAATGTTGCCTTGGTGTCTTCTAATAAGACGCTGAACTGTTGTCTTGGTGCTGCATGCCTGTTGAGAGCATCTCGCTGACTGCTATCTTGTATGCTGACCGGTGTCGTCTCATTTTCCTTCTGCTCACTCTCTTCACCTCCTGTTCTTTGGGATGGGGAGTGAGATGGAGAGAACAGACAGTCTCTCTGTGTCTGGGTATTGTGTAGCTCCGTGCACAATGGGGCCCTGCGTCAAGAAGGGGGCTCCTAGTGCTACACGGTATTGCTATTAAAAATTGAGGCCCTTGTTGTAGATAGCCCTAAGGCTGCCAAGTTGGAGGGACTGGGCGGACGCTGGATGCTCTAGTAAGGAATCTTTTCCTTTCTGGAAGACTCATGACATCTGCCAGGTCTGCCACGCTCTGGCTCTGTGCTCTGAAGTCACGCTGCCCAACAGTCATCGGGCCTCGGGGCTGCTGCAGAGCTTGGGGATGCTCAGGGATGCTCGGTGATGCTCGGGAAGCAGAGACGGGAAGCCCTGGCAGCCCTGTTCTGCCGAGAGAAGGGGATCTCGGCTGGCTGGCCACCAGAGGGGGACCGATAGTCAGCTTGAGCTGGTCAGGTGTAACAGTGGCCAACTGAAACCCTGCAGTTTGGGTTACTGTTGTCTTGGGAGGGTTATTTTGTTCAGCAGAACTCTTGGTCTGACAAAGGAGTTGGCTGGCAGATTTTTCTTGCTGTGCTTCTAATCCCCAAACGGCAGGAGCACAGGAGAAGTGAGCATCTAGGAAGCATCCCCTGGTTCTGCACAAGTCCCCGTGGCACCGATCCCCCTTGCCCTTTTGCTGTCCAACAGGCAGCACATTTAAAATGCACGAAAGGTGTTGGAATTACGTACGTATGATTAACCTGCAGCACTCTCTGAGGAGACACGGGACAAACAGGTTAGTAAGAATAATGTGCTTAATATGAACAAACAGCAGCTGTAACACTAACCAGATTAGGCGTGTCCCCTCGGGCTTTGAGCCACAGTTTAATCATCGGTTTGTGAGGGGAGAGGGAGTTTAATGCACGGACCGGAGAAGGAGAATTGAGCTGATGCACAGGGAGTGCTGATGTTCTCTTTTTAGGGCTCATTATAACAAAATGGACATTTTTTTATTAACTGCAGGTACCGCTAGCCTTCCCAGAGAGCCTGCGGCAGTGGAAGTTGACACGAGCTTGGATGAGTTGCAGTACGTGACTGGGACTGTGGAGCAGCTCTGGACATAGAAGGGAAAAAGGACCCTGTTGGCACCTTCAGGGTGACTGTCCTGATGTGGTCCCTGCACAGATGGTACCTGTACCCGTGGACACTCTCCACATCAGGCTGTGTTTCAGCAGAGGTGGCGTGGCCTAGCTAACCTAGCGCTTCGCAGTTAGCGGCGTCGGTAGCTTGCTGGAAGTGGCTTTGGAAGGCACTCTGGGAACATCTTTCTAGGAGCTGGCTCCGCTGTGCCTCAGCCCCTCCAGTTCCTCCTCCTGAGCAGGGCTGAGCTGCAGCTGAAGTGGAAAGTGGCAGGGTTTCAGAGGAGCCGCATAGCAAACGCATTAGTGAGGTGTAATGCGCTGGGTGCTGCTGAGCCAACATGGGCCTGAGGCGCTGACCTGGACAGCCTCACTCCCCAGCAGTGCCGGGAGCAGAGGGAAAGGTCAGGCAGCACGGCGGGCAGGGAGGTGGGAAGTAGTCATGGGGTGGGTAGTGCTGGACCCGAGGCATCTTTAGATTCTAGTGCAGAAACACTCAAAAGATCAGAAGGCATCTCTGGCCACTCCTCAAGCGCTCGGTTCAAAGGAGGTTTAGGATTGTGTGAAGAGGTAGCCTATGAATATAGGATCACAGTCTGATACGAGGTTGTGGTGTTGAAGTAAAAGCTTACAACAGGCTGAAGGGTGTGGAGGAAGCGCACAGCTCCCCCGATCCCTTTGGCTTGTTGAACAAGGCCACAGTGACAGCCAGCAAGGATTGAAAGGCAGCAAGCACGTGGCTAATCAAAGATCTCTGCTCCACAGATGGGCTGAGGGAAGCAAGAGCTTTCCTCCCTGCCCTCCCAAGGGCAGATAAAAGTGTGTGACATGGACAGGGATAATGAAAACATCCATGGTTAAACAAGATTTAAAGCAAACAAACCTTCCTGCTTCAGGGCCAAAGCCTGCCTCTGACAGACAAGAGTTAGGAAGGAACTTGCTTTCTGCTTCTCTTGAAGAACTCTCCTGTGCAGGATGCTGACCTGGAGGAGTGTTTGGCAGCTGGTGGCCCTAGGCAGGAAGAGGAAGGCAGAATCTGCTTTAATCCTGTCACAGATGTCATGCTAATTAGGGTTGAGCCCATTTAATACTTGAATAAGGAACAGGTAGATCCTTCACAGAACAGGGTGTTAACAGCTTTCCAAGAAACCCTTTCCCATCTAGGGAAGGGCCACCCTCAGCATCCTGCTGTGCCTGTAAGAGGGGCTGCACAGAGAAGGGGCTCTCCCTCATGCCCTATGGTCCCAGTGCAGCACCTACCGTGTTCCCGGTGCATGTATCAACATAGAAACCTGCCAGATGTGGTGACAAGTATTTGACACGTTTCCAGAGCATCTAGGTGTCTGCTGTTGGCCAGATTTCAGTTGTGTTGGTCTGTTCCCTGGATAGCTAATTTCCTTTATACTTTTCTCTGAGCCGTTGGATGGATGTGAGGTGCTGACAAAGAGAAGGGCTGCGGCACTGGTCAGTACCCCCCATCTGTGTTCTGGCATGTCCTAGGGCTGGCAGACTCGTGGCAGGGAGAGTGTGTGCTGCTCTGCGAGGCCAGCACCTGCCCTGCACCCTTGAGCCACGAACCCTGCTTGTAGACACGAGACAACCTTTTCTCCTCTGTGGCCTCAGCCTAGTGCAAGTTCGACGAGGAGGAGGGTTGTTTCCTGAAGCCCGTCCTTGAGCCCCATGGAGAGGTAGCTGCAGCTGTGGTTTGTTCTCTGCCTCCTCTCCTTCATCCCTCTCCCTGCATCTCATCCCCTGCCCTGTTCTTTTCCACTACTGCTCCTCCTCCACTGTTTGCCAGTGTGGCAGTGGAGAAGACAACACACGCTGATGCACTCTGGCTTGGCCTTCCCCCTTCTCCAGAAACCTGTGCAGGGAGAGCTCCCTCCCCAGCCTTCACTGGCTGCCTTTTGCCTTTCTCATCAGTCATGGTAATTTACCCTGGCACTGTTTGGCAGGGGCTGTACCTTGGCATCATGAGCAGCCAGGGTCAGCTGTCAGCCTCTGAGCCATGAGCCTAATGCAACAGAACAGATGTAGGTATTTTTTCCAAGTTTTCCCTGGGCAGCAGGATTAAAGTCTCTGTTCTCAGCTGGGGTCCCCGGTGTAGTCACTTCCCTCTGTGTTACACAACACCCTATTAAGAAGAACAGCACAAACATGTTCATTGGGATCCCTTCCCCCAACACTAGAAGGCCAAGGAACAAAGGAAAGGGATGTTTCCAAAGGCTGAGGAGCTGCCTGTTTGGTCCAGGAGCCCTGGGATAATCCTGCCCAGATATTTCCCCGTCAAAGGGCCCTGCTGCTCTCTGCTGTTCTCCATCCTTGTGGTGCCAGGGGTAAGAGGGAATGTGGCAGGTAAGAGAGCAGTGGGGTCACGTTCTTCCTGCATCCATCCGGCTGTGCGCAAGGCTGAGTGAGTCCCAACGCGGGGAGAAAGTATCCCTGCCAGGGCTGGTGTCTGCGCCTGCCGCCTGCGCTGGGGGCTCTGAGTGTGCGTCTGTGTGCGAGCAAACACGCAACAGAAGGGAGGGAGAGGAAAGTGCGAGGGGTCTCTCGGTGTGAGCAAGGGAGACGGGGTGAGGGTGCGGCCCAGGGTCCAAACAAACCTTCCTGCTTGAATTCAAAGGATCATGCCCGGAGAAGACTCTGGTGTATTCTGATGGCTGCAAAGGTACTGAGGGAGCTTGCTGGAAACAGGGAAGCCGTGTGCTCTCTGGACATGATCCTGAATGATGGTTCAGATGATCCTGGCTGGCCGCAGCGGGGGACTGCGAGCACCCTTGGCGAGCAGGAGAGGGCTTCCCCAGCAGACCAAAGGGAGCAGTCAGGTCCACGTGAGCACACACGAGGATCTGCTACCTCTGTGCACCAATTACTTGCTTTAGCGACACAGGACCATAAATGAACAAGGGAGTTAATTAGGTCCACAGCAGGCCAGGTTTGGAGGCCCGCAGAGCTGAAGTCTGGAGCGGGTTCAAAGGCGCAGGGGGAGGAGAAGGCGACGGATCTCTGTGTAGCAAACAAAGGTGATGCTGACGCTCCTCGAGGGGGAGAGCTATGAAAAACCACCTTGGACCAGGAGGACAGTTCCCAGGAGGGGGATAGACAAGCTCCTGGCAGCGTCTGTTGGTTCAGTCCTCTAATGAACGACTTAAACATCTCGTTAACTCACCTGTGTGTCCAGCTGCAGACCCTTCCTCATTGCAAGAGGGTCTCCAGGGCAGTGTGTGCAGCTGTGAGACAGCTCCTTCAGCCCTGGTGCCCTCCGTGTGCTGGATGATCCAGGGAGCTGGCAGCAGGGCTGAGGGGCATGTCGCAGCTGTCTGGCCCATCTCTACTAAAATGCTTGCAGCAGGTCCTTTCCATCTGCTGTGGCCCAAGAGTGACCCTTGCAAATCTCCTCTCCCTTGCAGTCACCTCAGCAGATGGTGGGAAGGCAGATGGAAAGGGGGAAATCTCTGAAGCTGCAGCGGTAGAAAGGTCTGACCCGATGGCACCTCTCACCCCAGCACCCACAGGTACTGGGTTCTTGCAGTGCCACCTAACCCCTGAGCTTCGGCCTTTATGTCCCTTCTCCCACTCCTCGGAGCACCTCCTTCTCCCTTCTCTGGACCTCAGTGGAGGCTCTGGATGGCATCCAGTTGGAAGGGAGCCTGCCCCAGCTCTGCAAGCAGAGTAGGAAGGGGCACTCGTGTTATGCGGGAGCTCACGGCATGGCAAGAGCTGAGGAACGCTTGTGCTGTAGCTGATGTGTTGTTGGGATCTTGGGGCCTATGAGTTCTGGGGGTGGGGGGTGTTCAGTTGTGATGAATCACTGCAAACCACTTTGGGCAGCTGTTTTCTTCACACACATAGACCCCCTCTTGCACCCTGGATGTATAAAGTCTGCTTTGGGAGGGGGGAAGAGGGTCCTTTCCTTACCCATAATTTTACCAGCCTGCAGGAGTTCAGGGAGGTGGAACGGCATGCTTGGCCTGTGCTGGAGGAAGTTTCAGCTCAGCAAGGGTGTTCGGGACAGCTGAATCGTGTATCGCCTGCCAGGATGCACCAGCTGTTCTGGAGTCAGGACTCAACCACGACCAGACTTGGTCCCCATTCCAGACTTTTCCTTCACCTCATTTGTTAGCGGCTTAGGATGCAAATTCTGTGGCCGGTATGTGGAGGCCTGGCTGGCTTGCAGGGCTCCTGTCCAGCTGCCCTCGTTCGATCCTCCTCCCCAGCAGGCCTGCCTGGATGGGAACGCTGCAGAGGTCTCGGAGGGAATGTGCTGGGTATCTGGGTTACGGCACTGTCACCCTTCCTCTCCAGGTGACAGCAGTGTTTGACTCAAGCAGAGGACAGGCCCTTCCCATAACACAAACAAGATGGATGGGTCCAAGCACAACACAGAGGCGTAAAGGTTTGCCCTGCCTTGCGTTAGGTATGATGCAGACGGCTCATGAAAGACAACCCTTCCTCCTGCGAAACAGCTTGTGCAGGCAGTGTGGGCAAGGAGCGAGAAACAGCCTGAAAAGAAATAGCAGGATGGTGGAGAGAAGCTTGGAAAGGTCGCCAGGCCTGCAAATGCAAAGATGTCGAGGGGCCACGTAGAGGGGCTCCACTGTAATGTTTGGTACCATGCCCAGCCTGCAGCTCTAGCACCATTTAGTAGGCTGGACCAGCCTTGGCCTCCGTCTTGTTTGGCTAGATGGAAGCAGTTGTCATCGTGTCCCGAGTACAGTATCATTGTCACCCTTTAATTCCTCCAATGAAGTGTTGCAAACAGATATACATGTGTTGTAGCTGTATTTTGGATTTGGATTTGCCTCTGGGGGCAGGCAGTGATAAGTGTTAAGAGCTGTTTAGATCCCAAACTCTTGTGTTCCTGAACTGGTTTCTAGCAAGAGCAGAAGACAGGAGGCTGGGAAAGAGGCCGCTTTCCATGCCAGAAGCATCCCGCTGGGCTGGGGAGGGACCCCGAGTGGATGATGCCCTCTGAGCAGCTGGGGTTAATGACCCAGCTTATTGGTAGTGTTACCCCATGACTGCTAATTGGGTTCAGCACCTGCCCCTGGGACTTCCCCTGACAGCTGCAGGGGCAGGTCTGGGTCTGTGGAGGCAGGTCCCCTGTGGAAAGAGGCTGCTGTGATTAATGACCAGTGATGGATGAGAGGGAAAGGGATAGGAGGAGAAAGCTGCCAAAGCTTCAACTCCGGTGGGTGCAGAGGTTCAGCCTGGTTCGGATCTGCTGGCGGGAGGGGAAGGGTCCTTGGCCAGCCAGGGTGTTAACAAGCCAGAGGTGAGTGTGGGTGATCAGGATGGCTATGGCTGCGCTGCATAAATCAGACTGAAAGTGCCAGAAAAGGCCTCCGGAGAGATGAAATGTCAAAGTGTCATCAGCTCTGCAGAGATAATGAGAACCAGAAAAGCACTGGGAGGTAAAATGGCACAGATCTGTGAAAACAGGCTTGTGGCCCTGGGATCCTCGTGCATTCACGTTCACTGTGGGGCCGGTGGGGATGGGGGTGGCTGTGGGGGGAGTCTGGTGTTTATGGAGGGTCTGTAGGGTTAATCCTCCTCAATCTTGGAGGCAACCAACTCTGAAAGAAGGAAGCCTTCCTGACAGATGGTGTTGCCTGCCCCTTCACCCACATGCTTCTTCAGTTGCCTTGAGCAGAAAGCAATAAATGGAGGGAAATAGTAAGGGCTGGATCCACTATTGCTGTGATTGCATGGTCAGTGCGAGTGAGGGGGACACCCCCCTTTTGCTCTGGGCTTAGCCTCTTGAGCATGGCCCTGTAACTTGAGGGGACCGGAGCCAGAAGGTGCAGCCAAGAGTGTCGTGGGTGCCCAAGAGAGGCACCCCCAGCGTCTCTGGTGTTAGAGGTCAGAGTGAGAGACACTGGAGCAGCCTGCCCAGGGAGACTGTGGAGCCTCCATCCGTCCTCAAAGGGTTTCCAAAACCCAACAGGGCATGGCACTGAGCATCCTGGGCTGAGCAGGGGTCTGGACGGGATCATTTGCTGAAGTCCCATCCCACCTTAACCAGTCTGTGGTTGTGTGTAGGAGAGCATCAGGGGATGCTCCCAATGGCAAGGACTACCTGCTTGCTTGGCCTTGGCTGGTTGAGGCAAGGACAGCAGGAGCCTGTTTCCTCCTCACATCTGCTGTGAAACCAGAGTGTTGGGGTCCTTTGCTTCTCCTTGCAGGGCTGTGGCTGAGCTGTGCAGGGTAGGAGCACTCCTGAGCGCAGCAGAACACTGTTGGAAGCCATCTGAGCTGCTGCCTCTGGGCACTGCCGTGGGCAGGGTGGCTTGCTTCTACACCTCCCTAAAGGAGGGTAGGGCTGCAAAGCACCAACAGCCACTTGGCTGTCTTGGCATTTGGCCTGAACTGCTGGGGGCGAGGGCAGGGTTATTTCACTAAATAGCCATGAAGTATCTGATGGGGTATTGTTTTTCTAGCTACCTCCTTGTCCTGGAGGCTTGTGGTGAAGGGCAGATGTTCAGTTTCTCCCTTTGTACCTGTGTCCCAGGCACGCTCCTTCCTCTGCCCACAAAGGCTGGGTTCCCAGCCTCCGGAGAAGCTCTGTGCCGGCTGTGAGATCTCAGCCTGGATTAAGTGGCAAAGGCAAATCCTTGGCTTTGGGAAGAGCACACTTGACCTTTGCCTCTGTGGAGTTACACTCTCCCTCGAGGGGAAGTCTTGGCTGAGCCGCTGAACAAAGTGCTGGCTGTCATGAGCAGGACCTGCCTGCCTCTGGGAAGAAGGGCCTGGGGTGGGGGTCAGATTTATGCTCCAAGGGGGAGGAAGAGACAGCAGACCCTGTGACCTGGAAGCTCAGAGGTGACCAGCTCAATTTACTGCGGAACACAAAGCTACGTTGCCTCCTCTTGTCGGTAAAAATACACTGTCTGGGATGGTCTGGGCAGATGGACCCGCTGGCACATCCAGATGCAAGAGCGGAATTTGCTTGGTCAAATGATGTCTTGAATCCCCTTTCCTTATTTTCCAACCTGTTCTCCTCTGTTATGTTTTGCAGTGCCTCTCCCCCTGAATTACTGCTAGTATCTTTGCAGGTTCTCCAGGCCCCATGGAAGAAGCACCCAGTAGCGAACTTGGCCCTAGCATGAACTTCAGACGAAGTTATACGTGCTCGGCGGGAGGTGCAGCTGAACGTCCTTGTTTTCCCTAAGCAGCGGCGTGTGTACAGCTCCCACAGTAATTCAGACCGTTTCTCCTACAGTATGCCCTTTGTTCTGCGTAACGTGGCTCGCTCTAGTACCAGAGAGCTCAGCAAGGGATTTGGGCAAACACAGAGTGGGCGTGTGGGGTGGTCTCTTTTCAACTTTGTACCCGAGGGCTGAAGCTCCGGTGCTTCATCTGAGATCACAGAAGCGGCTCAGAGCCAGGACTGAAATGAGGTCCCAGCCTCGGCCCCATTGTCATGGGCTCTGTTCAGTTGTCACGTGTCTCTGCTGATGTTGTTCCATGCGTTCACCTAAGTCAGATTGCTCTTATTTTACTACAGAGGTAGTTCAATATTACTGAGAGCGTGTGGGTTAGAGAGGGAAGAGATTCATTCAAGTGGTGCTAATGCAAGAATCCATGTCTGTCCAAGGGCTGGAAATAGGTATAAATACATCTAGAGTCTACTGCGTTGCAGAGAAGTGAAGAGACCGATCCAGCTTGAAGGAAGCATCTCCTTTTGTGCCACCCTTGCCAATCCCTGCAGATATCTGTGGAGTGTTCAGCCACTGGGTTAGCAGAGCGGTGTCTCCTTCGGGGCTGAGGAGAGAATTGCACGGCAGTCCGTGCTGCGGGACAGGAACGTTGCCTTCGTCTCCAGGTGGACTGGCAGAAGGGAAGGAGATGAGAGGAGACCCTGCCAGCCAGGCTATTGTGAAGCACGGGGAGAATCAGTTTTGGAGACCACATCTGTATCTAGCATCACTTTGCTTTACTATCAGGAGAAGGATTGTTCATCAGCTGCTGTGAACTTGGACCAAGGATATCTGACAATCTTGCGGGAAGCAACCACCACCACACTACCAAAGCCCTCCTGTGCGCTGGGGGCAGAACCACCTCCCACTTTTTCAGCTTTACAGGTCTTCTGCATCTCTTGCCTCTCTGTCACTCATGCCTCGGAGTATCAGCTGTGTTTCTGCTGGCAAGGGATGGCTGGGAAGAGACCAGAATCAGAGTACGTTAGTGAACGCTTGTGTGGGAGGTCTGTTGTTAGCACGGGTGTGAGAGCTGCACATCTGAGAAACTAATAGGATGAGAGGGGCCGTGCACGTGAAACAACTCAGGGCAGCAGGCCACGTTCCTCCTTCAGATCTGCTTGGTGCTGACAAACCCATTAGTGGCAGCTTGATGCTGCTGCTGATCAGGACTTTGCTGAGAGCAAAAGCCTTGGAGGCTTTTGGCGGCTGAGCTTCGCACAGGACCAAGCTGATGGAGTCACTTATCCCTCCTCTCCAGCGCATATGGTGCAGATTCCCAACCAATTTTCCGAGCGGGTGGTGTTTCTGGGAGATGTCTGGCTGAAGTCTAGGCTCAGTGCAGCTGTGTCAGCGGGTTCTGGGGTGGGAAGGGCACTGGATTTCACTTCCCCATTTCCCTCCTAGAGCCTTGCTGACACAGCTTCCTGGACCACTAGTGTCAGGAAGAGGCAGTTCATTTTTTGGGGGGTGTGTGGGGCTTGGCCCAGCCTGCATGGGGCGTGAGAAGGGCACGGAACCATCCTTCCAGCCCAGCTGCTTCCTCCACTAAAGCATCGAGACAGAGTCTCTGCCATACCCAGACTGTTTGGAAACATGCTGATAAACTTCCAAATGTCTATTTTACAATCCAGATGTGCTAGCCTTGGCTGTAAACCCTCATCTGAAGAACAGGTGTGCTATAATGTTTCTAGCAGTGGCCCCAAAGCCAGCTGGAGGCTTGAGCTGAGCAGGGGCCAAGGGGCTGGTGCCATATAGGATATGGATACCGGGGCAGGGACAGGTGAGGCAGAGAGCTGTAGGTCAGCCGTAGTTCACTGCAACCCGGAGTTGGACTGTGAGGGAAGAAAGGGGCAAGCCAAAATATCCCTCAACCCCCAGCCTCTGCTTAGCAGCGCTGGAGCCGTCTCAGAAGAGGCTGCCTGGTTGTGTGGACAACACGAATGCATCCATGGGGTGCACAAGCCGGGTCTGTCCTGGTGAGGAAGCACAGGGCTAGAGCTGGCCACCAGCCTCTGCGGTGTTTTGCTGTGGTTTGCCTCCACCTCTCCAGCAGCTCTGTGGTTTGGGAAGCACTGCCGTTCACAGCAGCTCTCTGCTGGCACTGCCGGGGGTACTGAAATGGGGTGACTGCTTTCTTGGGCCAAACTTCATGTGTGCTTTTGGCCTGAAAGGTGTGCATCCTCCCACCCGCACCTTCCCACCCTGTGCTGGGGAAGGTGTCCTGCTGCTGGGCCTGGATCTGGCTCGTGAAACTGTGCTGGGGAGAAGCACAGTTGCAGTGGGAGTACCAGTGGCAGTACCAGTGGCAGCAGGGGGGGCACACCAGCCCTTTGGTGTAGGGAGGACAGGCAGCCGTGCATGCAGGCTGTGGATGGTGGGGATGAGGCAGGGCACGAGGTGCTGATACCACACAGCATTAGCAGGATCAGAGGTGAGACCCATGCTGGTGGTCTATCTCCCTACCCCCAAAATCCCTCAAACTTGCTCTCACATAGGACTCCAGCTCCACTGGTGCTGCTGGGTGCTTTGTGTAGCCTAGAGCACTGTAATAGGTTTCCCAGAGAAGCTGTGGATGCCCCATCCCTGGAAGTGTTCAAGGCCAGGCTGGATGAGGCTTTGAGCAACCTGGTCTAGTAGAGGGTGTCCCTGCCCATGGCAGGGGGGTTGGAACTAGAACAGCCTTCCGCATCCTCTTGTCCCTCTTGGTGGGCATAAGACAAGCTGGTGCTGGTGCTTCATTTTCATCTGCTCCCAGGTTGCACTCCTGGCTTGTGCAAGCATCCCTGGAAGTGTTCAAGGCCAGGCTGGATGAGGCTTTGAGCAACCTGGTCTAGTAGAGGGTGTCCCTGCCCATGGCAGGGGGGTTGGAACTAGAACAGCCTTCCGCATCCTCTTGTCCCTCTTGGTGGGCATAAGACAAGCTGGTGCTGGTGCTTCATTTTCATCTGCTCCCAGGTTGCACTCCTGGCTTGTGCAAGGACCAGCCTGCAGACCAGCCTAGCTCACACAGCCTCAGAGCAGGCAGTTCTGGTCTGCTACAGGGATGTTCCCCAGCAACATCGGGAGCTCCCCACCTCCTTCAGCCCTGCCACTCTCTAGGACGTGCTTCCCTTGGCTTAGGGATGCCCAGGGCCAGGCTCCGGGAGGGAGAAAGGGGAGGGTCTCCCCTGTTCCCACGGTGCCAGTTGCCTTTTCGGCTCCAGCCCTGCCATCGGGGCTCACTAGCCTTGAGGGAGCACAGACAGCCACCTGGGTTGTTGGCACTGCCTGAAAGGGCATGCAGGAGTCTGGCATGGAGTCAGAGGTAATCATCAGCAGAGAGGGCAGGCTGACACTACCCCTGCTTCTGCCCTGAGCTCCAAACCCAGTTCTGGAAGAGGCAGGAAAATCACGAGTGCCATCTCTGTAATCCTGTTATGGATTTTTGCTCTGTGTCTGGCACGGTCCCTGTCTCTGTGGGAAGTAGATGCTTCCCCATCCCAAGCTCCTTGCTCTTCTCAGAAGATGATGACCTGATATGGTGTGGCATGGAAACAGGCTTTGCTCATTTTCTCTGCAGTTGCCCTGCATTTATTTCCTTGTTAAACTCTCATTCCTTGTTATTCTTATTTCCTGTAAGAGTCTGGGCCCTTTCTTAAGGCTGTGTGCCACACCTTGGTGTAAAGTGGGTGACAGCAGAGTCAGCATGGCAACTGGTGAGGGAGACTTCTGGAGCTGTGATGTCACCAGAGAGCTGGATTCCCAGCCTATGAAATCATAGCTGGGAAATTGGGTACTCTGCCTAATCCCAATAATTACCCAACGGGACTGTAAAGTGTCAATGAACTAGTCTATTGCTTCATGACCGACTACTTTAGCCCTAACACACGCCACCGTGTAATTGCCACTTTTTGCAGTTCCCTGAGATTCACTTATTAATAACCTATTAAACATCCACGTGAAATCACTGCATTGTAACGAGCTGAGATCACTGCTTATGAAGCCGTTCCAGTGCCCAAATTGGTAGGAAAGCACCTAAAATCCTGTGATGGGGAATGGGCCAGCAATTTCACGATGGCAGAGTAACCAAACTAAAATACAGGTATAACATCAGCCCCACCGATCATTCCCATTTCAGGAGCTTTGTGGCCATCATCAGTTTTCCAAAACTCATGGGCTGAAGAACTTCCAGCCCAAGTTCCCCATGCCCTGGGCAGACAAGATGAAGGTCTTAAGGATGGAAAAGCAACTTGAAGGGAATGAGAGTCTTTTAGGAAGATTGCTTTGGAATCAGAAGCAGGGATGAAATTACTTTAATCCCAAACACTCAGTAGAATTCAAAGTTAGATTCAGGTTTGGGGTTTTTTCTGGTCTTTTTGTTGTTTTAGATAACGCAAAGGAAATGTGCTGTGTTGGAGGGAAGGTCATTGTAGAAGGAATTTCTCAGGAAGAGGTTCTTCAGCGCAGTCTGAGGATTGCCTGGTTTTGTTTTTTTTTTTCTGTCCTCGTTGTTGGGTCATCTTGCTTGGATCTCTATCTTTTTTCCAGGTTGTGGGCTCCTTGGGAAGCACTGACTGTAAGGTGGTACCTGAAAGGGAGCCTTTCCACTGAGGAGAACACTGGCTGCTCCCTGCGTATCCTCAAGCTGTTGCTCCTGCTTCCTTGTTCCCCTCCAGTCTGTGACAAGATGATGTTTGATGCTGCCTCAGGAAAAGCCTCCTGGCGTAAAGACCCCAGTGACAAGACGAAGAGAAGTTTATGGAAATTCACAGTACTGGGGCCCTTTCCACACTTTTCTCAGCAGTTCCCTGACCACGTGGGGAGCGGTCCCTCTTCGTGGGTCACAGCCCTTACAAATGGCAAGAAGTGCTGCTTCTCGCTTCTCCCTCTTGGTGAGGACAGCTGACTAATGAGTGCTGCAGTTAAAGCCCCCCATCAGGTTGATGTCCTGCGCAGGCTTGCTCCTGCAGGGAACGTGTGATGGAATGGGTTTCCTGGTCAGGGCAGCCTCCGTGCTCCTCAGGGATGCTCAGGCTTTCCTGGTTTCAGGCCCCCCCTCCCTGCCACGTGCGGTTCCAGCCGCAGGTATTGCAGAAGCAGAGAGGCCAGACCAGCCTCCTGGGGAGAGGAGAGATTGCAGTCGGATCGTTGCAAACAGGACTTCATTAATTATAAACGGACAGGTTCCCCTGAGCTGTCACATTCTAGCTGAGGGGTTCTTTTTTCCTGCTG